>NW_007730620.1:38900-40764 GCF_000696425.1 Galeopterus variegatus
AGAACATGTGGTACCCAGGGAGAAGTCTATGTATACAGGTTAAAAAAAGATGAGATATGAAGTTTATGGGATAGATTGGAAAAAAGTTGTAGAGCCTTGAATGCCAAGACGTAAACTTGACACATGGTATAATTGACCATATTTAAGTATTGAAGGTGTTTTTGTTGATGATGTTTGAACAAGACAAGTTAATATTAGACCTACACTTTACCCAGAATAATCTAGCAGCAATATGTGAAATTACTTGGAAGACAGTTTGGGAAACTGTCTTGAGTTCGATTACAAACCAGCCCAGACAGGCGATGAGGATGGAAATTGGTGGTAGCAAAGAAATTGCAAACAAAGGAAAGCATTAATATACATTTGAGAATATAGTTTATGTGAAATTTCACTTCTAATTAGATAAAGGGTTGAAAAGATATTCTAAGATGATGTCAATTGTATGAGATTGTAAAGCTATTAACAGAAATAACATAGGAAGAGATGCTGCTTTGAAATTCTGCTTCTCACTAAGATGGTGACCTTTGACAAGTCAATTAACTTATTGTTTTATTAACTTGGAGCTTAGATATTTTAATACTAATAGCTTTCAGTCACTATGACCATCACTTTAAATGTAATTTCATTTATTTCCTTAAATAATACTATGGGGTAAGTTCTTTGAGCACATGAAGAAATAGAAGATCAAGGTTGTTAAACAACGTGCCCACAATCATACAGCTCATAAGAACTAAAGCCAGGATTTGAATCTAAAGTTTCTTTCTCTGGAGTTNCTTTATACCTGTTTATTATATATGTCATAGACATATATTCTCCTGCAAATTTTGAAATAATTTTTTTTTTTTGTCTTTTTTATGACCGGCCACACCGCGCTCAGCCAGTGAGCGCACTGGCCATCCCTATATAGGATCCGAACCCGCGGCGGTAGTGCTGCTGCGCTCCCAGTGCCACACTCTCCCGAGTGTGCCATGGGGTAGGCCCTGAAATAAAATTTTTAATTTGTTATTTCTCTATTACATTTTCTAACAAGACACTGGAAATTTTTTTGAAGAAGGGTAAGACTGCTTATTGGGAATAAATTATTACACATAGAAAAGATAATTAATAAACAGTTTCCAGAGTTGCAAATCAGTCTGTTCACTATGTATTACATTCTAGGATATGAAATATTGCCCTATAAGAGTGTCAGATCTTGAGGCAGTCAAAATCCACTTTCTCCTATAATAAAATCTTCCTTAAATTAATAACAGAACTAATCCTAGAATTCACTTAGGTCCTCATTAAGCTGAAACCTTGAAATTTACAATTTTCTCTTTGTATAACATTTACTATTTTTTTTGGGGGGGTGCTGTCAAACAGGATAATTTTGGGTTTTTTTATTTATTCATTTTTTATTGAAACATTTAATTGGTTGTACATATCTGTGGGGGACAACATTGAATATAAATATCTGTGTACAATATGCAATGCTCGAATCAAGATCATTACTACATTCATTACTACACAATGTATTTATTTTTTGTGGTCCTTTACTGATTTCCTGCTAGCCCCCCTTCATTTAATGAAGATGGAAGGGACATAATATGTAAACAGTTATGTTTTATTTTGTATTTTGTATACTTTTTAATAGTTATTAATTAAATACCATTGCAAATGTGAAGATGAGTCTTGGGAAAGAAAATGATCGTTATTATCTCTGTTACAGAGGAGTCACTTGATTGCGGAGAATTGAAGTGATGGCCACATGATGTTGGAGCCGTAAGTTACAGGCTAGCCCTTCATCCTGCCTAACTGAACTCATGCATTATTTTCTTATTCACGATTATCTATACTGGAATTAAAATAGTAAGACCTACTATCCTTC
>NW_007730620.1:41825-85849 GCF_000696425.1 Galeopterus variegatus
ACAGAGGAGTCACTTGATTGCGGAGAATTGAAGTGATGGCCACATGATGTTGGAGCCGTAAGTTACAGGCTAGCCCTTCATCCTGCCTAACTGAACTCATGCATTATTTTCTTATTCACGATTATCTATACTGGAATTAAAATAGTAAGACCTACTATCCTTCTATTGATATAATGTGTGTGTGAATGTTAGTTTTATTGTTGCTACATTTTTTTAAAGTATACTAAGCATCGTTTTTTCTAGATCACTCAAATAGTGATGTTTAGCATAAGCATGAACAAATAAAAATAAATAAGTAAACCCAAACCTTAAATATCAAAATTATTGACATTATTCTGAACTGAATACTTTATCTGCAAGAGTAAAAAAAGACTAAATGGCCCCAGAAACACTTTGTGGATGAGTGGGTCAATGAGAAATCTGAAATTATATGTTAATATTTGTGTAAATGCAGCAAAATGCACAGTATTGCTGAAGCTTACTCAGTAGCACTCTTAAAGATTTGATTAAAACAAAAACAAACCAATAATTTAGGTGTAGCAAGATCAAATGCATAGTTTGACTGAAGACATACCATATTCCCTTATGAGGTACATAGTTAATGCTCATTGTCAACTTTGTGGAAGCATTCTGATCCAATAAAAAGAGACATATTTTACATGAGACTTATAGCTTAAACCATAGCTTTTCTAATTATTACATAGAATCTTGAATAAAGTATTTAATCTCTATAAACCTCAGTTTCTTTTTCTGTAAAATGGGGATTAAATTACCTACACTGCAATGTAGAGCTGAGGATAAAATGAAGTAGAATATTTATCATGACCATCCCTTACTCATTTTGAGGCATAATCTTTGGATGTACACCTAGCTTAACCTTGGTCTGTGTCTCCCTAGTAAATCTTCTCCTAGTGGCTTGTAGGACGCAAACTGAGGATGAATCAACAAAGCTCACAATATGGATTTCCACCAATAGGTGGCACTGACGATTTCTTTAATTTTTATGTTCAAACCTGTAAAATGAAACAGTCATACATAGTCATTGATTCCAGGATCCCCACAGATACCAAAATCTTCAGATGTTCAAGTTCTTTATATAAAATAGTGTAGTATTTGCATCTAAACTAATCACATTCTCCCATATACTTTAAATCTCTATATTACTTGTAATACATAATACAATGTATATGCTATGTGAATAGTTGTTATGCTGTATTGTTTTTTTATTTCTATTATTTTATTTTGTTGCATTATTTTTTCCCAGATTTTTTTGATTTGTGGTTGGTTGAATCTGCAGATAACAGAGCTGCCAATATGAAGGGCTACTGTATTTAAAGTAAACAAAATATAGTCCCTCAATACAAAAAAAAGATTGAGAATTGCAGAAAAGTCTGAGTATTTGACTTTCTTCTAAGAAACAAGAGGAATTAATGTATACTATCTTTCACAAGATTTTATTTCATCAAAGAAATAAATAGTAAGGGGTATCTTCATCTTGAAGAATATGATCTAAGATGGAAATACACACACACACACATACATATATATATATATACACATATATATGTGTGTGTATATATATATATATAATATTACTAAGAAACTAATCAAATATTTATGCACCCAGAGTATAAAATCTTCAAAGAAACTAACTCTGTAGACAAACTTCTCTACTGTCACTGTCTTAATTTTGTATTCCTTACTACAATGATGTTTATCTTAATATTGCAAATTATTTTTAACGTTGACAGACTTTTTTTTTTCTTGCTTGATAATGAGTCAAGCTACTGGATTTTGCAAGAAAAAATCAGTATAAAATGTCAACAATAGATAAATATCGTAAATATTCAAAGAGACTGTCTCACCAGAGTTCCGACATACATCTGTTAAGATCTCACTCTCAATAAGAAAGGCTGTTTCTTTTAAGGTTATATGTGAGTTTGGATGACAAATCACCTAGCAACTTTTTTGTTGCTATGCATAGAAGCCAATGCTCCTATTACAATAGAAAAATGTGCATCTCTATTTTGAATAAGGTACATCTAGCTTCAGGCAGGGATAATATGACCGGAGCAATTTCAATTTATTGCCATGTAAAATTCTCTTATTCAAAGCAAACATAAATTAACTCAATAATTCAGAAGGAAGATATTTTGTGCCTATCCCATGCCAAGCATTAGCATAGGCACTGAAATGACAAAAAATTGAATGAAACAACCTGTGTTAGTTATTCATTTGATTCTACGTGTTGCATAGGTATTTCACTAACATACCTGAATGATAATCCAAATATATGTGGCATTCTCTGCTAATTTCTAGAAAAAAAAAAAAAATGAGGCCACGGCCATTCACGATTTTATGAACATAGATTCTCCTTTCTAAATTACATGACCATCATGTAAAAAGCAGGGTTGATAGAAGAAAATGTTTTCCTTACTTGGTCTTCTTGTTCTGGAATTCTTGAGGTTTTCCCCTATTTTCAGTTCTTCAAGACCTCGGAGAGACTAGTTTTATGCCCTCAACTTATTTTTCCTCAGTCCTACTAATAGTAATAAAGGTTCCTGGTCTATTTATCATTTTTTATTTTCCTGGGGTGTAACATACTTTATCATATGCCACTTACTTCTCTTCCCACTCTAGAATGTGTACTCCGGAGAATATCTCAAGAATTGGAATTAATTTTGCTATGGGTTGATCTGGATTTGGTTTGTTATCCATTGAAGGCACTGTCCCTGTTATCCTCTTTTATAACAGATAACTCCTCCTGCTTGTTTCCAGCCTACTTTCATGCTATTATATTTATGTGAGTCTATCTCTACAAGCTGTTTAGGACATTGTGAAGACTTAATCTGTTTTGAAAGGCAAAGAAAATAACAAATATTTTATAGTGTGCAAGCACAAAGTGCTATAAAATTATTCATTGGGTACTAACTCCATAGGGTCAAGGACATTTTTATCAAAAATTGACTTTGGTCTTTAAGTCAACATGTGTGTCTCAATAACTAGACTATACATCTCACTAGGCATGGATTTAAAAACTGTGAGGTTTGACACTACTATGTAATACTGGCTTGGTAGACATAAAGATCTTTGAAGCCAACTTGCAAGCTAAAATGTTAACTCACCATAGGTTCATGGATATAGGAAGAAGACATTCCGATCCTAAATCAGAGATTATTAGAAACTTATTACTCACACCAGTATCAATACTAGAGAATAATCATTTTTCCAGAGGGCTGCATTAGAGAAGAGGACCCTGAGTTTAGGGGACCTTACTCTTCTATGATGTGTAGTGAGCATTTCTAGAAGTTCCTTGTTCTGAAAGAAAATATTATCTCTATTATACTGGACAGTGAGCATGCCTGCCCTTTTTTCTTAAGGTAAATATTAACTCTGTGCTCTATTATTGTTCACTATACTTGAAAAGATAGTCTGGGAAAAATGGGAAATGATTGCCTCTCTGATAAGACATACAGAAATGCAAAAGACCAAACAGTAGTATCAAATCTTAGAATATTAGAGTGAAACTACTTTAGAAATATTTTAGCCATACCTAAAACAATATTTCTACATGAATTATTCCTATCAGATTACCATAAAGTCTCTCTTTAACTCTTCAGGAGAAGTTAATTTATTATTTCGTGAGATAGGTTTTTGTATTTTTTCACAGTAAATCTTCATCTGTTTTAGTCTGCTTTGTGTTGCTATAACAGAATACTTGAGACTGGGTAATTATAAAGAAAAGAAGTTTATTTGGCTTACGATTCTGGGACAGCTGCATTTGGCACGGGCCTCAGGCTGCTTCTACTCATGGTGGAAAGCAGCAGGCAGCTGGCGGGTACAAGCAGATCACATGGCGACAGGAAGCAAGAGAGGGAGAGAAGGTGCCAGGGTCTTTTTAAGGAATGAGCTCTTGCGGGAACTAATAGAGCGAGAACTCACTCATTAATCCCCCCTCCCCCAGGGAGAGCATTAATCCATTCATGAGGGATCTGCCCCCATGACTCAATCAGTTTCCAACACTGCCACATTGGAGATCAAATTTCCACATGAGTTTTGGAGGGAACAACACATCCAAACTCCATCGTCATCCAAACCCACTTTTCAAAGATTCAAACTTCTGGCTAGAGTAGTACTTGCATTTTTTAAAACAGTTATACTATAGTTTTGAGTATTATAAAGCTTGTCATCAACTATATTCTTTTTTTTAATGGAAACATAATTGATTATACTTTTTGTGGGGTACAGAGTTAAATACCAATACCTGTATACAATGTGTGATGATCACTTCAGGACAATTAGCATTATCACCATTATAACATGTAATCATTCTTTGTGTCCATTAACCAATTTCCTGGTAACCTGCTTCCTCGTCCCTCTTTCCCACCTCTAGTAACCACAGCTCTGCTCTGTCCTTCCAAAAGTTCAACATCTTATTGTGATTGTTTTTCTTTTCTTTTCTTTTCTTTTTTTCTTTTCTTTCTTTCTTTCTTTCTTTCTTTCTTTCTTTCTTTCTTTCTTTCTTTCTTTCTTTCTTTCTTTCTTTCTTTCTTTCTCTCTCTCTCTCTCTCTCTCTCTCTCTCTTTCTTTCTTTCTTTCTCTCTCTCTTTCTCTCTTTCTTTCTTTCCCTCCCACCCTCCCTCCCTCCTTCCTTCCTTCTTTATTTTCTTTCTTTCTTCCTTATTCATTTATTTTTTAGATACTACTTATGAGTGAGGATATGAGGCATTTCTTTCTGTGCCTGATTCATTTCACTTAACATAATTTTCTCGAAGCTCATCCATGTCAATGTAAGTAACAGAATTTCATTCTTTTTTATGGCTGAACAGTGATATATTTGTGTATATACCATATAAATGTGGTATACTTGCATATATACCACATTTTCCTTATCTTTTGATGGACATTTAGGTTTGCTTCATATCTTGGCTATTGTAAATAGAGTTATAATAAACATGGGAGTGCAAGTACCCCTTCGATATGATGATTTTCATTCCTTTGGATACAAACCCGATAGTTGGATTACTGGATCATATGGTAGTTCTATCTGTAATTGTTTGAGAAACTTACATGCTGTTTTCCATAATGACTCTACTAATTTAGAGTCCACCAGCAGAGTGAAAGGATTCTCCTTTCTCTATGTCCTCTCCAGCATTTGTCATTCTCTGTGTTTTTAATAATAGCTGTCTAAATGGGGTGAGATGATATCTTGACGTGGTTCTGAATTGCATTTCCGTGATGATTAGTGATGTTGAGCATTTTTTCACATACCCGTTGGCCATTCCTATGTCTTCTTTCAAGAAATGTCTATTCAGCTCCTTTGCCCATTTTTAAATTAGATTACTTTTTTTTTCTTACTATGAAGTTGAGTTCCTTATATATTCTGGATATTAATCCCTTGTCAGATGTAGAGTTTGCAAATGTTTCCTCCCATTCTCTAAATTGTCTTTTTACTCTGTTGATCATTTTCCTTTCTGTGCAGGAGCATTTTAGTTTGATATAATCCCACTTGTTTATTTTTTCTTTTGTTGCCTGTGCTTTTGAGGTCTTATTCATGAAGTCTTTGCTCACTGTTTACCCTAAGTTTTTCTCCTATGTATTCTTCTAGGACTTTTACATTTTCAGGTCTTATATTTAAGTCTTTAATCCATTTTGAGTTACTTTTACTACAGGGTGAGAAGAAAAGGTCTAGTTTCATTCTGCTACACATAGACATCCAGTTTTCTCAGCACCATTTGTTGAAGAGGCCATCCTTTCCGTAAGCATGTAGGATGATTTCTGGGTTCTCTATTCTGTTCCATTGCTCTGAGCATTTGTTTTTATGCCAGTACCGTGCTGTTTTGGTCACTACAGCTTTGTAGTGCAATTTGAAGTCAGGTAGCATACCATAATGCCTCCAGCTTTATGTTTTTTTTCTCAGGATTACTTTGGCCATTTGGGGTCTTTTGTGGTTCTATATGAATATTAAGGTTGTTTTTGCTATTTGTGTGAAGAATGTCATTGGTATTTTGGTGGGGATTGTATTTAATATGTGGATTGTTTTGGTAGAATGTAAAATAACATTGCCACAATGTTATTTCTTCAATCTATGAAGATGGGATGTCTTTCTATCTTTTGTTGCCCTCTTTAATTTCTTTCACAAGTGTTTTGTATTTGTCATTATAGAGATCTTTTACCTCCTTGGATAAATTAATTTCTAGGTATTTTATTTATCATATTGTATTGTTAGCTATTATAAATGGGCCTGCTTCCTTGATTTCTTTTTCTACTAGTTTTTTTTTGATGTATAAAAACATTACTGATGTTTGTTTATTGATTTTGAATCCTGCAAATTTAATAAATTGTTTATCAAATATGGAAGTTTTTTGGTAGAGTCTTAAGAATTTCCTATATATAAGATCATGTCATCTGCAAACATGGACAATTTGACTTGGTCTTTCCCAATTTGGGTGCCTTTCTCTCTCTCTCTTGCCTGATTGCTATGGTCAGTACTTCCAATACTATATTACACAGGAGTGGTGAGTGTGGGCATTCTTGTCTTATTTATGTTATTAAAGGAAAGGCTTTGAGCTTATCCCAATTCAGGATGTTGTTGGTGGTAGTTGTGTCATACACGGCTTTTATTTTTTTGAGCAACTTTCTTTCTATACCTAATTTGCTGAAAGTCTTTATTATGAAGGAATATTGAATTTTGTCAAATGCTTTTTCTATGTCTATTGAAATGATCATATGGTTTTGTTCTTGATTTTGTTGATGTGTTATAACACATTTATTGACTTGCTTATGTTGAACAATCTTTGCATGCTGGGATGAGTCCCACTTGATCATGGTATATAATCTTTTTGTTGTATTCCTTTTGCTGATATTTTGTTGAAGATTTTAGTGTCTGTGTTCATCAAAGATATTGGTCTGTAGTTTTCTCTTTTAGGGGTGTCTTTGTCTGATTTTGATATCAAGTTGATGCTGGCCTCAGAATTAGTTTGGGAGAATGGCCTCTGTTTCCATTTTTTGGAATAGTTTGAAAAGAATCGGTATGAGTTTTTCTTTAAAGATTTGATAGAATTCGTCAGTGAAGCCATCCAATCCTGGACTTTTCTCTATTGGGAGTCTCCTCACTACTGCTTCAATCTTGTGGCTCATTATTGGTCTGTTCAGATTGTATTGGTTCAGTCTTTGTCATTTGAATGTGTCTAGAAATTTAGCCATTTCCTCCAGGTTTTCAAATTTGTCACTATATAGTTATTCATAATAGTCTCTAATGATTCTTTGTATTTTTGTGGAACCAGTTGCAATATCTCCTTTTACATTTCTGATCTTTTTGTTATTTGGGTCTTCTCTCTTCTTTTTTTAGTTAGTCTAAGTAATGGTTTGTCTTTTTGTTTATCTGGTCAAAAAAACACAACTTTTTGTCTCATTGATCTTTTATTTATTTGTTTGTTTGTTTGTTTGTTTTGACTTTTGACAATCTGACTATAATGTGTCTTGGGAAGGTCCTTTTTGGGTTAGATCTGTTTGGGGATCTTTGAGCTTCTGTGGGACCATCTTTCTCCCAATACTTGCGAAGTTTTCAACTATTATGTTTTTAAATAGACTTTCAATGCTTTTCCTTTCTCTTCCCCTTCTGGTACATACATTATACAGATGTTTGTATGCTTAAGGTTGTCAGATAAATCTCTCAGACTTTCTTCATTTTTTTTCAAATTATTATTGTTATTATTATTATTATGGTCCAACTGTGTTAACTTAAAAAGCCTGTTTTCTATATTAGAACTTCTTTCTCCTGCTTTTTTTATAATATTTTATTTTATTGAATTAATTATTCAGGTCCAGGATCTCTTTTTTGTTGTTGTTTGTTTGTTTGTTTTTGTTTTGCTTTGTTTGAATTTCTCATACATGTGTTTGATAAGTTGTTGTTTGTTTGTTTGTTTTTGTTTTGCTTTGTTTGAATTTCTCATACATGTGTTTGATGCTTTCTTGGTTTCTTTTTCTGCTACTTTGTTGTTTGGCTTTCTTGACTTCATTGTGATTTATATTTTTTTTCTTGCATTATGTGGAGTTTCCTTAATATTGTTGTGTGGGATTTCTCTTCAGGTGATTCATTGGTTTCCCATTGTTTGGTGTCTGCTATTGTACAATTGAAGTCTTCTCTTGGAGGAGTCATTTTCCATTTTTTCCTTCTTCTCAAATCTGCATTGACATTTGGGTATCTAGTGGTGTTGTTGCTTCTTTCAATTTTGGAGTTGTTTTTGAGGGGAGAGACTCTCACCTGTAGAAGTGAGCTATATAGATACTTGAATTGTACATCATAGGTTTGGTTTTGGGTGAGCACAGTATAAGTACTGGCTTGTTTCTCCATGTTCTCTATTAGTGTGGGTGGGCCACTCTGTCAGGCAGGACTTTGGGCTCCCAGGGAAGGAGGGCATAGATGTAAGCAGCTTGCACACTCCCCACACTCTCTCTGTTGGTGTTGGTGGTCTCACTGCATCAGGCAGACCTCTGAACTACTGGGAAAGTAAAGTGTGGATCCAGGTCACCAATGTAGGAGTAATGAGTTGCATGGGTCTCTGAACTCCCAAGAAAGTAGGGTGTGGATGCAGGTGACCAGTGCAAGTAGCCGGCTCAGTCTCTGCTCTATGTCCACTGGAGTGTTGGGGGCCATTGAGTCAGGTGAGGCTTTGAGCACCCAGGGGAAGGAGGATAAGTATCCTGGAGGGCAGTATGCTCCCCCATGCTCTCTGCTGGAGTATGCAGGGCTACTGGGATGGTGGGACACTGAGCTCCCCCAGCTCCTATCCCAAAATGGTGCCATTCAGTAGCTGCGTGGGAGTGAGGGAGGTGGTGGTTACCCTGCGTGTAGCTCCCCTTTGGAAAAATACAGTAGTGTGAGCTCTTAGAAGCTCCACACATTGGGCTAACTGTCTGCAAGAACCACATGGTTAATTTGCATACTGATTCCCAGTCATTCTGGTGGGAACACTGGCTGCAGGTCCCCTTGCCTACTTTGTTACAGTATTGCAAGCAACTATATTCTTAAATGACTTTTTTTCTTAATATCAACTGTAGTTAAACTATATCTCTATTCTTTTCATGTACAATTTCTTTTTTGAAGCTAAGTGCAGGATTTGATATTAATCCTTGTTTATTTCATCTCAGAAGGTCAATTTGCTGATCACTAACTTAAGTCTTGTAAAAAATAACTGTTTTCATGGAGTTATCAAGAGATAAGGCTAGTTACTGCAACAATGAGAACTTCATTGACTGTTAAAGGGAAGCTACACGGAACTTTCCAGTTCATTTTATTGCCAAAGAGAAATCACGGCTACAAAAAAGAATATAAAAGAAAGAAAGAAAGAAATACTGTTTTTGACTGTGTATTGATTATCTTTCTTCATAAAAATAAACACTTGACTTGAAAATATCTACTTTCTTCTAGACTCTGTAGGAAAATAATAGCATTTGGAATGCCGTTATAAATATCAACTATTTTTCATTTATACTCACAAGCCCTTTTTTCACACAGAAAAAAAATATTATGTTCTTAGATAAAATGCAAGTTGGCCAAGGAAATTCTTGCTAAAATTTTTAAAAAAGGAGAGAATATTTGTGTCCTACCAGATATACAGTTAAATTATTTTAGTGTGTAAACATTAGTTAAATGATTTTAGAATATTTCTTGCTAATAATTTGTTTCTCGGCGATGACATTTAAACCCTTATTAATTACTTGGAAGTATTTTTTTTCTCCTTTCTTTCTGCTTTGGTTTGCAATTTGAAGGGATAGTAAGAAAAAGGATAATTACTGCCTTTGATTTTCAAAATAGTTTAAAGTGTTTCAACATTTTCCTTTTGGTATCTACCTAGGATGATGATCATGATGATGATAATGATAATGATGGCAATAATTAATTTTCTCTGAATCCATATTTAAGACTTGAAAGAGGATTGAATCCATGATTACTTCAGAAAGTCAACGGTACTGGGATATGTGTGAAACAATATCATTCTTTAAGTGTGTATATTGTCTAATTTTCTGTGTCAACTTGAGTGGGCCATGGGACACCCAGATATTTGTTCAACATTATTCAGGGCATTCTTGTCAGGGTATTTTTGGTTGAGATTAACATTTATATTCATAAACTAAGTAAAGCAGATTGCCCTTCATAACGTGAGTGAATGCCATCCAACCAACTGAACACCTGAATAGAACATAAAGGCTGACTCTCCCTATAAAACGGGGATTCCTCTTGCCTTACTGCCTTCTATCTGGGGCATTGGTGTTTTGCTGTCTTTGGACTCAAACTAAAATGTTAGTTCTTCTTGGGTCTCAAGCCAACTGGCTCTTATACTGGAACTACATCATCAACTTTCTGGGATCTCCAGCTTGCTGACTCATCCTGCAGATCTGGGAATTGTCAGCCTTGATAATCATGTGAGCCAATTCCTTGCAACACATAAACAAAACAAATAAATACATAAATACATAAATAAATAAATAAAATAAAATAAACTATATATGTTCTTTTTTTGACAATTTGTATGTGTGTATATACATGTGTGTGTGTATACATACACATGCATAGATATATATACACACACGTGTGTGTGTATCTTATTGGCTCTATTTCTCTAGAGAACTAAATAATTCAGTGTCTTTCATAAATTCTTAGATAAAATGTTATTGAATATCATCTATGAAGATATTCTAGAATTTTATTTAAGGATCTATCTGAACTTGTTTCTTTTCTTCTTTTGAAATATACATAAATAGAGTATAATAGTGTATGATTATACTGTTGTAAAATAGAGTAGAATAGAAATCATTATACTATTACTAGATTATAACAAATAATTTCTATAAGTCTGTAAAACATGTTTATGTGTATCACCAAATGAGTTTCTTTTCTTCCTGGGCACACAGACTGCATTTCCTACTTTCCCTTGAAGTTTTGTGTAGCCATGTAATTGAGTTCTGGCTAAGGAACTGTGAATGAAAATGTGTTCCACATTTAGGCCTAGCTCAAGCAAACTTCCCACTTGAGCTCCTCATTTTCTGTCTGACTACAATGGTGCCTACTAAGGCAGGCATATAATGAAAAGCTCAGAACCACAATCAAAGTCCCTAAATGTAGATGTGGAATATAAAGGTCCACATTATCCTTTACCTACCACTCACAAGAACTAAAAATATCTATCTTGGAATGTTACATGAGTGAAGAATAAAATTTATTTGAGTTTGAACTACTATTATATATTTGGGGTTTGTTGTTACTGCCACAGCATAGGCTACCATAAGTCATATCTTGGTTATGATTAGATTAAAGTTGATGTATATGACATAAGAACTGGTATAACTGTCATGAAATATTATTCTAGATGATTTAACACATTCAGATTTCAATATAGAAAACAAAATGTAAAGGAAAGTATGATTTTTAATTTTACATTAAATATTTGCTGTTTATGTACAAGATTTTGTGCTAAATACTATATTGAGTAGCTACTATAAAAACCAATTACTGCCTTCCAGATGCTAAGAACAAATCACAGTCCATAGATGTTTTATCTGTATACATATCAAGAATCTGTTAACTGTCGGAATTTTATTTTATTTTATTTTTTGTATCAATGATTAAAGTTATACAGGCATGAAGCAATAGAAATACTGATAATAAATGCTATGGTTGTTCAGAAAGAAGAGAGTAACTTGGATAGAGTTGTAAAGATGGATTCAAAGGAAATATAAGACTTGGAGCCAGCACTTAATCGATAGGGAGATAGAGAAATACATAGAGAGATAGATACATACATGCATAGATGTAGCAAAGCTCCGCACAAGGAGAGAGGTATGGAAAAATACATGAAGGACAGTAGGAGAGAAACATAAATAAGAGTGAAAAGAGAAAGAATTGAAAACATCATCCTGGTCGGACTTGGGTTTTGAGTAAATAAGTCACGGAAAACAATTATGAAATGATGCTTATTACAAGTCAAATACGAGAGTTGCTTATGTAGTTTGCTAAAGATTTTATCCTTTATTTCATAGGCAATGATTAGGCCACTAAGCTATTCTAAAAATATCAACATGTTGAGATAATTTTTTTTTCAATATGCCTATTTCGAATTAAAAGTGTAGAAGAGAAAAAAAAGATGTTCTTCCTTAAATGTTCTGAATTGGCCGGGACTATTTCATTTTGGGAAACACCATCAAAGCATATTTCATAGAAAAGCTTTGAAAATAAATAGAGTGATGAGCTCAGAATCAAGTGTTCAAATGCTTTCATAATAATTTCCAAACTCCTGGAAGCACACTCTACCTACTGTTACTTTTTATGCTTTCAGAAGAGTGCACAGAATTTAACTTTTCTTTAAAAGAAGCTTTGAAAACAGCATTAAGAAAGGAGAATAGGGTCTAATAATTTCCAAACTCCTGGAAGCACACTCTACCTACTGTTACTTTTTTTGCTTTCAGAAGAGTGCACAGAATTTAACTTTTCTTTAAAAGAAGCTTTGAAAACAGCATTATATTTCTTTTAATCCGTCAGATGTATTCTTTTGTTTAGATGACTGCTTCAAACTGTCCAGCAGAAATCTCTCTGGACAGCGGCAAGTTGATAAGAGAATTGTGGTGGCTTCTACCTTGCTACATTTCTCCTGCATGCATCTATCTGAATGTCTCCTCCCATTCAAAAACTACCAGCTTCACTAGCCCATAATAACAGCTAGTACCACTATTCCTATAAAAACAATGATATAATTAGTAATAGTAATAGTAATGGTTGCTTAATTTCCTTTCTTGAACTCATTCACAATATCATAGCAGTGGCAGAGAGTCTATACCTGTGAAAATGTGAGAGGAGAGAACAATATCTGGGGTTTCTGATTAAAATGACAAAATTCTCTCTCCCTCTCCCTGCCTGTCTCTCTCTCTCTGCCCAAATCTCTTTAAAAACAATTTAAAGTACTACAAAAAATTCTTACTTTCAAGCTGAGTTATGAGAACAAACTCAAAATGACTTTGTAATGGTGTCAAGAATAAATGAACTCTACAAAAGACATACAGCGTATCTGTCAGGTTTAAAAGCTCAACCCTGGGCCCGCTGACAAAATGAACAGCACTTTAAAAAATACTAACAATTTTTGTGAAGTAGGAGTTTTTGTGCCACTGTCACAAAAAAAAAAAAAAAAAAGCAAGTAGGCTCGGTCGCTTTTTTAAATAGCAAGTAGGCTCGGTAGCTTTTTTAAAAAATAAAACTGTCTATTGATGTGAAACCTTGTGCGGTTTTTTCAACTGTGGAAAAAAAGCAAGTAGGCTCGGTCGCTTTTTTAAAAAATAAAACTGTCTATTGATGTGAAACCTTGTGCGGTTTTTTCAACTGTGGTATACTCATCACTCATAAGTGAGAGTTTGCAAAACAGCCACATACATATGTGACATTAAGAATGGCATAAGCAAAGCACTTACCTAGAGTTAACAAAATTCTAGGCTGTTAAGGCTTATAGAAGATGAATCAGAATACTTAAAAAGTGAAGGAATCCGACAGATTATAGCTTGTAGTAGCCAAGATTCAATAGATGCTGCTCTTTCCTCTGCTGTGAGTTTATTTGTAATGATGGCTCAGATTTCCAAGTCTCCAGACCATTATGATGGGCTTTCCTCCTTGCCTCTTCAGCTTTTATCTCCATTCACCTGTTTTTAACTTGGTGCTTCAGCCACAGTAAACTACTTATGCATTCCTTAACATGCCATTTTCTTTTTGATCATGTATATAGGATATCCTAAGAAATGCTGTAAAACATGATTAGAACTTATACACACGTTAAGCAATTTTGCAGAATACAAAATATATATACAAAAATCAATAATATTTTTATACATTTGTAATGAACAATCCAAAAATTAAGAAAATAATTCCTGTTACAGAAGAATCAAAAAGAATATAGCCATTAATTAATTTAGCAAATGAGAAACTTGTACTCTGAAAACTAAAAAACATTGCTGATAGAAATTAAAGAATAAATAAATAAATTTTTAAAATCCTATTTTCACAAATTGAAAGATTTAATATTGTTAAAATGATAGTAATCTCAAAATTTATCTACAGATTCAGTACAGTCCTTATTAGTGTCCTAGCTGGCTTCTTTGAAGAAATTGACAAACTGATTCTAAAATTCATATGGAATTTCAAGAGATCTAATAGTCAAAAGAATCTTTAAACATGAGAACAGATTTGGAGGATTCACACTTCCTGATTTCAAAACTTACCAGAAGCCTACAGTAATCAAGTCTTCTGTGTTTTTTTTGCCACAAGACTATGCATATAGGTTAATGAAATAGAATAAAAGTCCAGAAATAAACCCATATGTCAATGATCAGTTGATTTTCAATGAGGGTAACAAGACCATTCCATAGGGTAAGAATAGTCTATTCAACAAATGGTGCTGGGACAATTGGATAGCTACATAGAAAAGAATGAAATTGAACACTTATCTTATTTCATATATAAAAACTAATTCAAAATGGATCACCAACCTAAGTGTAAATAATAACACTGTAAAAAACTAATGGGTAAATTGGAATAGATCTGCATGACCTCAGATTTGGCAATGGATTCTTAGACCTGACAATAAAAACATGAGGAACAAAAGAACAAAAAAGAGAAACTGGGTCTCATGAAAATTAAACATTTCTATGATCCAAAGTACACTACCAAGAAAGAAAAAGACAACCTAAATAATGCGAAAAAATATTTGCAAATTGTGTACCTGATGTGAGTTTTATATCTAGAATATGTACTAAAAAGTAAGAACTCAATAATAAAAAGAGAAATCATTCTATTAAAAATGGGGAAAATATGAATAAACATTTTCAAAAGAAAATATACAAGTTGCCAGTCACAGCAGATGAGAAATTGTTCAACATCATTAGTCTTTAGAGAAACGTAAATCAAAACATATTTCATATAATTAAGTTATCTATAATCAAATAAGTCAGATACCAAGTTTATGAATATATGATGATATTGAAACCTTCATTTACTGCTGGCATAAACAAAAATGGTGCAGTCACTTTTGAAAACAGCCTATCAATTCCTAAAATGGTTAAATGCAGTTACCATTTGACGCAGCTATTCCAATTTAGATATAAACCCAAGAAAAATAAAAACATATATTCATACAGAAATTTGTATGAGAATGTTTATAGTAGCATCATTCTAATAGCCAAAAAAAGTAGAAGCAACTATCAACTGATGAATTTCAATCAATAAAATGTGGAATATCTGTACAATGTAATATTATTCTGTAATAAAAAGGAATGAGGTACTGATACATTTTCTAACATGGATGTCTTTTGCAAAAAAATTTTTGAGGCTATGAAATTGACTATTGTGAAGGCTTCCCTTGTTTTTGAATATACTGAAATCATTAAATTGCATACTTTAAATGGAAAAATTCTATATTACATAAACCATATTTTATTAAAACTACTATTAAAATATAAAGTGAATATATGTTAGACTACATTATACATCTGTATATTTCCTTTATATTTTTAACTAGCTTTAAAATTTTAAAAATTGTTTTCAATTTTTTTATTTATCATGTGTTCAGTCCTTTTCACCCTCTTGCTATGACTTTGGCTTTTATTCAAGTTACATGGAACTATATTTTTTAAAAAAAATGACATTGTCTAAGTGCAATTAAAGCATACACGGTCAGAAGAGAAATGGACTTCCTGTATTCTCCAATAACAAACCTCTGATTCTCAGAACTGATATTAAAAAATGACATTGTCTAAGTGCAATTAAAGCATACACGATCAGAAGAGAAATGGACTTCCTGTATTCTCCAATAACAAACCTCTGATTCTCAGAACTGATAGACACTACGGTTGATCAATTACAATGCACCATTTCACAGAGCAAAAAGTTAGATGCAGAGACTTTAAGGGACTGGCTAAACTACACTGCTATGTTTGGATGAAACAGGCACCTGTGTCCTATTTAGAAACTTGACACACTGGCTATTTTTTTCTGCATGATTGCAATTAGTCGTGTTTTGAAAGTAGAATTCTTAAGTAAATCATGTACAGTGGCATAGACAATGGCATCACTAAAAATTGTTTGAAACTTCTGGATAGTATGGGTGTTCTTTAAAATTCTGTGTTATGGGAAAATGGTATGGAGGTTCCTCAAACAGTTGCAGATAGATCTACCATATGACCCAGCTATCCCACTGCTGGGAATATACCCAGAGGAATGGAAATCATCAAGTCGAAGGTATACCTGTTCCCCAATGTTCATTGCAGCATTCTTTACAATAGCCAAGAGTTGGAACCAACTCAAATGTCCATCATTGGATGAGTGGATACGGAAAATGTTGTACATCTACACAATGGAATACTACTCAGCTATAAAAACAAATGAAATACTGCCATTTGCAACAACATGGATGGACCTTGAGAGAATTATATTAAGTGAAACAAGTCAGGCACAGAAAGAGAAATACCACATGTTCTCACTTATTGGTGGGAGCTAAAAATTAATAAATAAATTCACACACACACACACAAACACACACACACACAAACTGGGGGGGTCGGGGGGAAGAAGATATAACAACTACAATTACTTGAAGTTGATACGACAAGCAAACAGAAAGGACATTGTTGGGTGGGAGGGAGGAGAGGGAGGAGGGAGGGAGGTTTTGGTAAGGGGCAACAATAATCAACCACAATGTATATTGACAAAATAAAATTAAAAAAAAAAATTCTGTGTTATGGACTGCATTGTGTCCCCCACAGTCCCGAGTCCATATATTGAAACCTTAATCCCCTGTACATCAGAATATGACTGGATTTGGATATAGGGCATTTAGAGAAGTGTTTAGATTAAAATGAAGCCACTGAGCAGGCCCTAATCCAATCTGAATGGTGTTCTTTAGAAAAAAAATTGGACAGAGAGAGAGACAGGGATGTGTGCACACAGAGGCAGACACCTGAGCCAAGAAGACAGGCATCAGGAGAAACCAACATACTGACACCTTTATCTTGGAATTCTAGTCTTCAAAAAGTCAGAAGTGAATTTCTGTAATTAAGCCACCCAGTCTGTAGTATTTTGTTATGGCAGCCCTAGCAAACTAACATATTCTTCAAGGTGAATTTGCATTTGATTTTTGCAGTTTTTGAAATAAAATATTCAAAAGGCAGAAATTCACTTTGAAATAGTGCCCGTGTGTCCTCTATAATAAACTAAATACTGATGAATTTTTTAATTCAGAGATCAAGACCAAATATCATTTTTTTTCTCTTCTTCACTTTCCCACTTTATGAGGTTTACAATTTTGTTGGGAATTTTACAATGGCTGTCATACATAGATCTTTGGCACACCTGTCTCTGGTGATAGAATAATAGATTTATCAATAACCTCTTTTTCTTGCTTCAGCAAAGGCAGGGGTCAAGTCCAGATTGTTTATTCTGGAGAAACACATATATTATCTAGGCACAAATGCTCCTGACACTCTCTCCTGGCCCCTGGATAGTTGACTTTTATTAAATCAGCCTTCATTAGAGAAGCTGGAGGCTCATTTAAAATTATCATTGTGCCTAAAACAGTCAGAACTTCCTTATACCCCCCAACCCCTCCATCTCTTATAAATTTATATAGTCTTGATGAAATTGGGGTGGGAAGAACAGAGTTTTTGTAAAATAATCACATCTTTTTGTTTTTTTATCAACTTGGCTTTGAATAGAGTTTTCTACAAAGTGAATCTGGCTGCTGCTCAGACTCGATTTCATCTATATCTTTCCAGTGGAGTGCAGTTCTTTTTAAAAAGAAGGTTGCCTTTTATTTTGCTCTCTCTTTGATTGCTGTCTGCCCCTGTTCCTTTTTTTAAAGTGAGAGAATGGCAGGCCAAAGCTTTCAAGCCAAACACCTTCCTGTTTCTTCCTCTGTTGTCTCGATTCTGTTTTTGCTGCAGTCGGCCTTCTTATAAAAGGAAAGAGCAATGGGAAACAGATGCAGTGCCATCCTGTGCCTCCCATGCTTAAACGGCTGGTTTATATGCCTTTGAAAACAAGTATTATTTTATGCATCATTTTTCAGTAGTACAGATAAATCCTTACATTTCTCATTTTCCTAGACAGTCAATGTCTTGGCTGGACATAAAGCCCTAAGAAGTGATATTTACACAGTTGAAGACATATGTATATCTACCTCTCTCTGAATAACTCCATGCAAATGTTTTTTAATATATTAGATTACCAGAAGCTCTTGAGAAAATCAGCAAATTGAGTAGATGCATGACATCATAATTTCTGAAGTTACCTCAAAGAATAAAATAAAAGTTTCTATGAATTTACTATTAAGTCTTAATGATTTTTGTACTGCATTCATTACATCTGTATAAATTTTAAAAATATATGTGCACCACCTAATCTCTAGCCTATTTACAGACTTGTTTACTGCACAGAGTAATTCACAGTCTTTTCAAACTGATTCAGTCACTCTTATCTCCATTGTTGGAAACACTGTTCTGGGCCTTTTGATAATGTGGCAAAGTTAGTAAGAATGCAATGCTATTGAATGGATATAGTGTGCCATTTCTGGATTTATGTGTCCACGTTATCTCTGCCATGCTGAGTTTCTGAACACTTGTATTTGCTTTGGGCACAAGGAAACTGTGGAATTAGGACTGTTTTATTCTACTTATCCACTTAGGTGTAGTGTGTAGGGACACAGAAGGAGAGCTGCTTCCTGCCTTCAAATCCAGGTTGAGCTGTATATTTGTTTGCGCTGGTTCTCCATGATCCCAAGTCCCATAGGATAGGATTGCCAGATTTAGCTAATAAAAATAGAGGACATCAGGTTAAACCTAAAATTGATAATGAATAGCATACATATTATTTTTAGTATAAGTATTTGCTGTTCAATGTATACTTATACCTGGCTTGAGATTCCTCCCTAGAGTTGGCGAAAAGGTTGCTGAGAATGTGGAGGCATAATTCACAGTTCAGTGATATAGGGGAAGTTCAAATACCAAGTAGATCAGTTGCCAATACACTATGTTCAAGAATAGAGACGGGGTCAAAGTGAGGGTTGAAGGGCAATTAATTTAGAGTTGGGTACAGATGTAGATCAGAATGAGAGCAGGAAGGGAATAAATTTCAGATAGCATTACTAGATTTTCTTATTTTTACTTTTAATTGATTGATTTATGTGATGGATGCTTGATTCCTGGCTGAACTAAGCTGCTTAAGTGGCCAGTTACAAGTGGACAATTACGGTGTCACTTTGTATTATAATACCATTAGCACAAAGCCAGAGATGAAAAATATTTTTTAATTTTCTGACTCTTAAGTACTAGCAGAAATTGGAATAATAGTGAGAATTCTTAACCACATAATTTTTAATTATTCCTCATTTGATTAATAAATTATCTACAATTTCTAGGTGTTGCAATAGAAGTTCAGGAAAATACTGAATTTTTCAATCCATAAACATGGTATATTTCTCCACACAATCCGATCCTCTTTAATTTCTATCAGCAATGTTTTGTAGTTTTTTGTGTGCATGTCTTGCACAATTTTTGTTAAATTTATATCTAGGATTTTATGAGTTTTCATGCTATTTTATGTGTAACTTTTAGAAATTTTATTAGTAAGTATATAATAGATATTTGTGTGTTGACTGTATTCTAATGAATACAGTCTTGATGAATATCTTTTCTGGTAATTCTTTGGTAGTTTTTTTTTTTTTTTTCCTACTCAATTGTCAACTGTAAATAAGATATTTTTGCTTCTTTCTTTCCAAACTTCACACCTTTTTCTTGCCTTATTGAACTGGTTAGAACACACTATATAAGGTTAAATAGAAGTGGCAAGAGCTGACATTTTTGTCTTGCTCCAAATCTTAACAGGAAATTGTTCAATATTTCACTATTAAGTATAATGTTAACTATAGATTAACTGTTTTTTTGTAGATACCCTTTATTAAATTGAGGATGTTCCCTTTTATTTTTAGTGTGTCAAGAATTTTTATCATTAGTATTGAATTTTGCAAAATCTTTTTCTGTATCTATTAAGATGGTCACAGATTTTCTTTTATTATGTTAATGCAGTCAATTTCATTGGTTGGTTTTTAAATATTAAGCAAACATTACATTCTTGAGATAAACTCTGCTTGTTTATAATTACTATGTATTACTTTTTTATATTTCTAGATGTAGATTGCTAGTATTTTATAATGAATTTTCATGCCTTTGTTCCTGAAGGATAGTGGTTTATAACATTCTTCTCCTTGTACAATTTACTTGTAAAATATTCTTTTAAGACTTTATTATCTGGGTTATTCTGTCCTAATCAAATGAGCTTTGAAGGGTCTCCTCCCTTTTTATTTTATTTTGTTTTTTTCTGAAAAAGTTTGTCTATGACTGGTATTATTTCTTCCCTAAATGTGTGATAGGATTCACTAGGGAAATCATGTAGGTCTGTAATTTTTTACAGGGAAGTTTTAAATTATTAATTTAATTTCCTCAACAAATATATTTTATATTTCTCTTGTTTCATCTTCAGTAAGTTTTGTTTTTAAGAAATTGGACAATTTTATGTAACTTGTTGAATTTGTTAGTATAAAATAGTTTATATTATTTGCTATTACTTTTAAATAATTAGCAAATTTGCTATAAATAATTGTAGGATATCTAGGAAAACATGCTCTTTTACTGTTGTTTTTTTGAGCACAGCTATAGCTTCAAACAAACCTAATCTATGATCAAATGCTGACTTCATTAGCGGTTAAGTGTGTGCTTTTGGTAAAATATTAAGGCTCAGTGTCCTCATCCGTTAAATGAGATAATAATACCTGCATATCAAGGTCATTGAGTATATTAAGTATATTATAATTATCTAATTACCATTGTGAAACTTTTATTGGATTTTATACTCTATGATGGACAGCTTACAAAATGGCCCTCAATTTTCTATCTCCTTATAGTTCCACCTTCTGTAATCTCTTATATTTATTTTTAATTGACAATTGTGTATACTCATGGGGTAAAATGTGATGTTTTGATCTATGTATACATTGTAGAAAGACTAAATCAAGCTACTTAATACATCCATCAACTAAAAAACATCTTTTTTTAATGGTGAGAATGTTAAAAATCTATTCTTTTAGCAATTTAAAAATATACAGTACATTGGTATTAATTGTGGTAACCATGCAGTGTGAAAGATCACTAAAACTTATTCTTCCAGTTTAACTGAAATTTTGTATCCTTTGGTCTCTCCTATTGTGTGTGGGCATGACTTTTCACTTGCTTCTAACCAATAAATAATGGCAAATGTAATGGATACCACTTCTGTGATTAGATTATATAAAATTGTGATCTTTTTTTTTTCTTGCCAGCAATATTTCTGCCCTTGCTGTATTTGATAAAGTTAGCTGCTATATTGTGAGTTTCCTTACATAGAGACCCATGTGGCAAGGAACTGTGGGCAGACCTCACCAGCAGTCAACAAGAGACTGAAGCTCTCAGTCATACAGCCTGCCAGGATCTCAATTCTTCCAATAGCCACACCAACTTGGAAGTAAATCCTTTGCAATGGAAATCTTGAGGAAAGACCACAACCACAACCTTGGGTTCAGCTTTTAGGTGAGACCCTGAAGCAGAAAATGAAGCAAAGCCACGTCTGGACTCCTGACTCACAGAAACTGAGCTAATAAATGCATCTTGTTTAAAGTGCATATGTGTGCATAAATATTGTTGTATAAAAATAGATAAATAATACATACTTTAGGAAGCCAGAAATTTTGATGTATAACTCATTGTTATATCTGTCACATAGCCCAATTCTTGTATAAATGTTAATTCTCAATTAATATTTATTGAATGAGTGAAACAGGTACACAATCGCACTGGTCCCTCTTATCTGTGTAAAGATCATTTGCAAATCATGTAAAAGGATGTCATTATAAAGGGGAGAGACTTTAAAAAGGCCCATTTTTTTTTGTCTTTCTGAATAAGCAGATAAACTCATTATTACAAATGAATAATTTAAAAACGCCGAGTTCATGGGGTCACATGATATGCCAAAGAATACGTCAGAAGTTTTTGGTGTGCTTGTTAAAAAAAATTGTTAACACGTAAATAGCAGTGGCGTAGAGAAAAGGCATCATGCTGTCATTGAGAGCTGACATTTTGTGGTAATCAGAACAAAGTCTTTTAGAAGCTTGTTCTCCAGTGCCTCACAAAGCTGTTACATGTTAATTTCATACAAAAACTAAAAATGGCATGAAGGAATTATGATGGCCAGGGGAGGTCAGAAATTTGTCAGATCTTACACCTTGAGCAGTAGAGAGAGAGATTTAAATCTCAGAGTTCCACTTGTTCTAGGCATGTGGGTAATTAGCACTCAGCTAGATGACAAACGAAGAGAGAAAAGATGACAACTGAAATGAGACCTATGGTAACTTCTTAATAAGTTCTTCATGGTGAGAGGATTTAAAATATGAATTTCTTTGGATTCCAATGACAATAATACGACCTACACCTATAACTACCATTCATTGAGTGCAACTCTGTGCCACCCTTTTACACATCTCACTAATTATCAAAAGTGTATGAGGGAGATATTATATTTCTATTTTTCAATGAGTAAACTGAGTCTCAAATAAATTTGACGATTTTCCAAATATTACAGAATGCTTATGTGGCACAGCTGGAATCTGAACCACTCAATTCAAGCATAGTTTCCCTGTTTATTTTTTGCCTTTCATAAACTAAAAAGATTATTACAGTTTAAATTAAACTTCAATGGATATCAGCCCGTTTTTCTTGGCTATATCTATCCTTTAGAAACACATATCAAAGTCATATGTTTTCATGTTGACAAACTTAGTTTTCAGTCTACTAGTACTATTCTAGCAGGACACAGCTGGTGTTCCATGTCTTTCTATGTGGATTAGTTGTGACAAGCCATTTACATGTTGTGTCCCTGCTCTGTTCATGCCATACAGTCTAGGCCCAAGAATTGTGAAAAAATAAGGGAAGAATTACTGTGTGATAATCAGAAATGTTTCTCTAAATAGAGCATTCATTTATGAAAGAATAGACTTATTTTATTTTTCTTTTTTATGGAGAGGTTTACTAACATTCTTTAAAATGTTTCAATGATGATGCACCTGTTCAGCCTAAAATATTCTGACTCTCTTCAAGGTAATCTATTCTTATTTCTTAACTTCATCTGCATGAGAGCAATTTTAGATTTTGATGATTAAAAACAAATCATTTAGAAGATTTATAATCTTGCATTTTACATTTGTTTATGATTCATTTTGATTTAATTTTTGTATAACGTGTGAAGTGTAGGTCAAGTTTCAGTTTTTTCTTTTTAATAGATGTTCACTTGCTCTAGCATCATTTATTGAAAAAGCTATCTCTTCACTGAAATGCTTTTGTTTCTTTGTTCAAAACTAATTGGGAATATTTGTGTGGATTTAATTCTGGGTTCTATAGTTTATTCTTTTGATCTTTGTGCCTATTCCTCCACCAGTACCACAATATTTTGATCACTGCAGCTATGTAGTAAATCTTAACATTGGAAAGAATGTTTTATAATATGTGGTTCTTCTTTTTAAAAATTTGGGGCCGGCCCGGTGGCGCACTGCTATAGTGCGCCGCTTGGGAAGCACGGCGGCGCTCCCGCCTAGGGTTCGGATCCCACATACAGACCGGTTCCCGCTCACTGGCTGAGCGAGGCGCGGGAGCAGCACCGAGGGTTGCGATCCCGTTGCCGGTCCCGGTCCGGTACGGGGTGACACTGAGGGTTGCGATCCATTGCCGGACACGGAAAAAGACAAAAAAAGAAAAAAAAATTCTTTTGACTATTCTTGGATGATTTAATACTTATATAAATTTTAGAATAAGCTTGTCTATGGCTATAAAGAAACTTGCTGAGATATGATAAGAGTTGCATTAAACTAATAGATAATTTCAGAGATAAATGACATCTTAACAATGTTGTGTCTTCCAAGCTATAAAAACAGTATGTCTCTCCAAATGTTTAGGTCTTCTTTGATTTCTTTAATAAGCATTATATAATTGTCATTATACAGAATTTGTACATGTTTTGTTAGATCTGTATATACTTAATTCTCTTTGGAGCAATTGTAAATGGTATTATGTTTACCATTTTGGTTCTACTTGTTTGTTGTTAGTATATAAAAATGCAATTGCCTTTTTTTTATGTTCATTTTGCATCCTGAGATCTTTATGAACTCATTCATGGGTTTATAGAAGTTTTATGTGTTTCTATGTTTATCTGTTTAGATTTTCTTGGATTTTCTACATAGATAATCATGTCATCTGCAAATAAAGTCACTTTTATTTCTTCTTTAAAAATTTGTATGCATTTTATTTATTTTTCTTGACTTATTGCAGTGGCAAGAACTTTCAGTAATATGTTAAATAAAAGTGATGGGAGCAGAATCTTTGCCCTGTCTTTAATCTTAGAGGAAAAAATTCATTTCTTCACTATTAAGTATGACATTAGAAGTGTTTCATAGATGCTATTTATTACATTAAGGAACATAGGAGAAAATCTTCAGGGCTTTGGACTAGGCAAAGAGTTCTTAGGCTTGACATCAAAAGAATAATCTATAAAACTAAACATTGGTGAATTTGATCTCATCAAAAGTAAAAAACTTTTTATGTGAAACACTCTGTTAAAAGGGTGAAAAGACAAAATATTTGTAAAGCACATATTCAATAAAGTCCTTGTATTTAGAATATAAAGAACTCTCAAAATTCAACATTAAAAAACAAACAAACAAAAAAACACTCCAATTAAAATATGGGCAAAAGACATGCTCAGTCATTTCACTGAAGAGGATATACAGAGGGGATGTAAATACAGGAAAAGATGTTTAGCATTATTCACCATTAGAGAAATGCAAACTATAACAATTAGATATTACTATACATCTATCTGAATGATTAAAATAAAAAAATGTGATAACTCCAAATCCTGGCAAGGATGCAGAAGTCACTCATACATTGTTGGTGAAAATTTTAAATGTTACAACCTCTCTAGAAGATAGTTCTTTATAAAACTAAAAGTGATCTTACAATAATACAGCACAGCAATTGCACTTTGTGCATTTATTCCAGAGAAATAAAGACTTATTTTCCTGTAGGAACTTATATATGAAATATATATATGAAGATTTATTCATAAGAGCCCTAAATTACAAACTACTAAAATGCCATACAATGGATGAATGGTTAAATGAACTTTAGTACATTCATACCATGTGTATTAGTCCATTTTTGTGTTGCTATAACAGGATACTTGAGAATGGGTAATTTATAAAGAACAGAAGTATTTTTGGCTTACGATTCTGGGACAGCAACATCTGCTGCAGGCCTCAGGTTGCTTCTACTCCTCGAGGAAAGAAGCAGGCAGCCAGCAGGTATAAGTAGATCACATGGTGAGAGGAAGCAAGAGAGAAAGAAAGAGGGGAGGTTCCAGGCTCCTTTTAAACAACCAGCTCCCATGGGAACTAATAGAGTGAGAACTCACTTATGACCCCCCACCACACACACACAGCACTAATCTATTCCTAAGGGATCTACCTCCATTACACAAACCGTTCCCAACATTGCCAGTTGGGGATCAGATTTCTTCATGAGTTTTAGGGGGACAACACATCCAAACTCTATCATACCTCCCCTGGCCCCCAAAAATTCATGTCACTCTCACATACAAAGTACAATAATTCCATCCCAACGGTCCCAAAAGTCTTGGCTTGTTCCAGCACCAACTCAAAAGTCCAAAGCCCAAGGTCCTAAGTCTCATCTGAGACCAAAGTCAAAACTCCTTCCAGCTGTGAATCTGTAAAAATTAAAATAGAATTTATCTAAGCCAAGATACAATGGTAGAACAGACATTGGGCACACATTCCCACTCCAAGGGGGAGGAATAAGCCAGAAGAACGGTGTTACAGGTCCAAACAAGTCCAAAACTCAGCAGGAAAGGCATCAAATCTCAAAGCCAGTGAATCATGTACCTTGACTTCATGTTCAATGTCCTCTGCACGGTAGTGTGGGGGTTTGGTCCCCAAGTCCTTGGGCAGCTCTGCTTCTATGGCTTTCCTGGTCTCAGGCTACACTTAAGCTCTCCAAGGCTGGTGTTTCACTCTGGTAGCTCTACAATTCTGGGGTCTCCATGGCAGTACTGCTCTCAAAGCTCCAGTAGGCATGGCACTGATGGAGTTTCTCTGCTGCAACTTGGACCCCACATTTCTGCTTGCCATTGCTCTAACGAAGGCTGTCTGCAGTGATTCCACCCCTGCAACAGATCTTTTCCTGGGCCCCCAGACTTTCCATGCATCCTTTGAAATCTGGGGGAAGTCTCCCAATCTTTCCCAATCTTTCAGTCTTTCACTGCTCTGACATTCTGTGAGCCTGCAGACCTAACTCCATGTGGACTCCACCAAGGCTTCTGGTTTATATCTTTCAAAGCTGTGGGTCCAGCCATGCCTCAAGCCAATTTAGCTATGGCTGGAGCAGCTGAAACAGATGTGGTGCTGGTGTAGGAAGCAGCTTCCTGAGGTGGCCCTGGGCAGCGAGCTTGTGGAGGGCATCTTGGACCTTTTCCCCAAGACCATTCTGTCTCTCTAGACCTTTGAGCTTGAAATGGAAGGGTTGGTCCCAGAGACTTCTGCAATGCCTTCAGGGTCTTTTTCTTCTTCTCTTGATAATCCATTTCTTTTGTACTAATTTCAGCATCATTGTATTTTTCTAATGACAATGTGCTCTGCTACTCTACCACATGGCCAGACTGCAGATTTTCCAAATCTTTATGCTTTGCTTTCTTTTTAAATTCTGCCTTTATGTCATGCCTTTGCCACCATAACTAAGCCTAGACTGTTACAAGTAGCCACGCAGCTTCCTTAATGTTTTGCTTCTTAGAGATTTCTTCCACCAAGTACTCTGGTTCACAACTCTTAAGTTCCAACTTCCACAAAGTCTTAGCACATGGACATAATGCAGCCAAGTCCCTTGCCAGTACATAGCAAGGGCGATCTTTCACCTGTTTTCAGTAAGTCCCTTCTCATTTACATCTGAGGTCTTCTCAGAATGACCTTTACTGTCATATTTCTATAAGCATTCTGGTCACCACCATTTAACTGGTCCCTGAAAGCTTCCAAACTTTTTCTGGTTTTCTTGTCTTCTAAACTTTCACCAACATCTGGGCTTTTTTTAGCCTGTTCTTCCAAATTTCTCCAGCCTCTCCTCTACACTCAGTTCCAAAGCTGTTTCCAAATTTTCAAGAATTTGTTTTAAGCAACACCCCACTTGTCAGGTATCAATTTTCTGTATTAGTCCATTGTTTGTGCTGCTGTAACAGAAATGCCTGAGACTGGGTAATGTGTAAAGAACAGAGGTTTATTTGGCTTATGATTCTGACACAGCTGCATCTGGTGTAGGCCTCAGGCTGCTTCTACTCATGGTGGAAAGCAGCAGACGACTGGCAGGTACAAGCAGGTCACATGGTGAGAGGAAGCAAGAGAGAGAGAGGGGAGGTGCCAGGCTTCTTTTAAACAACCAGCTCTTGTGAGAACTAATAGAGTGAGAACTTATCATGACCACCCCACTCCCACCCTCACAGGGCATTAATCTTTTCATGAGGGATCTACCCCCATAACCCAAACTGCTCCCAACATTGCCAAGTTGGGGATCAGATTTCCACATGAGTTTTGTGGGGACAACACATCCAAGCTCTACCAACATGGAATACTACTAGATAATATTAAAAAAGAACACTATTGATACACAAAACAACTTAGATTAATTCTACAGAAATTATTATGAAGGAAGAATGCCAATCTCAAAATGATATGCATTGCATTATTCCATTATTTTTTATACCACTCATAAAATAATATTACTATAATAATGGAGAAGACATTACTGGTTGTGATGGGTTGGAGATAAGGATTGGGGATGGGTGTGACTACAAGGGGTCACAGCAGGAATTCCTGTGGTGATAGTACAGTCTCAGATCTTGACTGTGGTGATGGTTCTGCAAAATTACTCATGTTGTAAAATTCTATAGAGCTACAAGCATGCATAAATAAACATAAATTGGTGAATAAATAATTAATGAATTTTGAGTAAACTTTATCAATTGTTAGTTTTTTGGCTTTTTTTTTTTTTTTTTTTTTTTTATTGTACTATACCTGTGCACTGCGAAAAAGGTGCATAGGATTTCCCTGTACATTTCTTTGCAACTTCCTGTTAATCTATAATTATTAAAAAAAAAAAAGTTAAAAAAATCATTTTCTTTTACCACACCCACCAAAAAAATTTTTAAAGCAATTTTTAAGATCCCTAAAATGCAGAGTTTTTAAAGTTCTTAAAAGCAGTATTAACTCAAAGTGTGAATATGAATTCTGGATAACTTATCTTTGCTTCTTGTAGGAATGTCTGCTCTTTGCGCAGGGGAGACTGAAAAGTGACCTTCAATCCCCTGACCATATCTCTAACAATTGAGGCGTTTTGTTGCCTCAAATCACATCAATTTAATACTCATGAATTTGAAATTGTTATAGAAACCCCAACTTGTCTACTTAAGGAAAATCTGTGATCATGGATCTCTGGGCCATGAGTAATCATACATAGCACACCAAAGTAGACAGTAGGTCTTCCAAAAGAGAGAGTGGAGAGAGAGTATAGAATACCTGAGATGGAAAAAGTAATTTTGAACTCTGCTTCTTCAATTAATATTTTTGGTTTTTCATAAATTTAAATGCACTTCTTGCTATTGGATTCTGTGTAACAACCCTTCCTTTTTTTTTAACATAGTGAACTTCAGCAATTTCTATATCTCTTATTTAAATTATTACTTATTAAGACATGATAGATTTCATTTTTGGTACTAAGTGTGCTAATAATCTGGTTTCAATTCCAAGGTTCTTTAAATTCTTTCATTCAATCTGGCTATTTTCTCTCTGACTTTCCCTCTCTTTAATTGTATTCCACCAGTAAAAAACAGGCAAAAACAAGGAGAAAATATTAGAAAAAGCTATCAGCTATCCAAATTTCTCATGGGCAAAAGTCTAAGAGATTATACTTTTTGTTCTAATAGGATGTTTAGATTGTCTACAAATTTCCTTTCTGCCTTTGGTAAAATTCCAACAATTAGCAAAGATAATTAATTGGCTACCATTCTTTGCTCTGGACTGGCATATACCACTAAACGGACAAAATAATATGGTTTTGGCTTTCTATTATTTCCAATAAAAAGGTTTTAAAACATTTTGGTGTGTATGTACAGAGTACACCATGGTTACATTTTCCTGAATCTTTTAAAATTATTTTTCTACTGTCAGTTTTAGGAGTTTTTTAGTACCTAATGTATTCTAGATAGGAAATGAACTCCATATCATGTAGATTCCAGTTGGGTTATCAGTTATGCCAATGTTTTTAGGAATAGCATCAATGTTTTAAAAATCTTATGGTTTTTAATTCAGACTTACCACTTGTATAAATTGGATCCTATATAATTTTCTAAAATATCCAAGCAAACATTTAGTTTGAAGAATATTTATTGCAACATTTTTTTCTAAATATCAAACAAGCTAAATATTCAACATTAGGCTATCAGTTACTACCTAGTCTTATACTTAAGCAGTCCAATAAAACTTAACAAACAAAATTAATATGGCAATCTAAGGAATCTATGTTATGTTTGTCTAAATGAAAGTCTATTGTATAACTATTAAGTGCACTCTCTTTGATATCAGTCCGAATTAGGTTTCAGTCAGTTATGATTTTTACTCATATTGAGCTATTTATACTTTAATCTTCCTATATTAATTCTCTAGATTGTAAGTATGCTGTGTAATAAATTATCCTATGTTTAGTGGCTTAAAACAACACACATTTATTTTCTCAGTTACTGTTGGTTAGAACTTTACAGCTTAGCCAAGTCTTTTGTGCAGAGTCTCACAAGCCTGTGATGTCATCTGAGGCTTAAGGTCTTCCTTCAAGCTCCTGGGCAGTTGGCAGAATTCAGTTTCTTGAAGTTGTAGGAGTAAGGTCCTCAGTGCCTAGAGGCTATCCATCATTTTGTGCTACGTGGCCCTCTCTGCAACATGGAAGTTTTCTTTTCCAAGGCCAATGGGAGTGTGTATTTACTGCATAGGTCACACCCTCCCAGGATAATCTCCCTTTTTTTTTTTTTTTTTTTGTCTTTTTGTCTTTTTTCCGTGTCCGGCAATGGATCGCAACCCTCAGTGTTGCCCCCGTACCGGACCGGGGACAGGTGAGGGGATCGCAAGCCTCGGTGTTGCTCCCGCGCCTCGCTCAGCCAGTGAGCGGGAGCCGGTCTGTACGTGGGATCCGAACCCTCGGACAGGAGCACCGCCGCGCTTCCCAAGCGGCGCACTATCCAGTGCGCCACCGGGCCGGCCCTGATCTCACTTTTTATTAACTGAAAATCAACTGATTTGAGTCATTGGTTATACCTACAATATTCCTTCACCTTTGCCATATAAAGTAACCTGATCACACAAATAAAATCCCTTCATATCCCTGACTATATTTAGGGGAAAAGAATTATTAGGATGTGAGTCATTGGGAATCATCTTAGAATTCTGCCCACCAATCTCACTTTTTATTAACTGAAAATCAACTGATTTGAGTCATTGGTTATCCCTGAAAAATTCCTTCACCTTTGCCATATAAATTAACCTGATCACACAGATAAAATCCCTTCATATCCCTGACTATTCTTAGGGGAAAAGAATTATTAGGATGTGAGTCATTGGGAATCATCTTAGAATTCTGCCCATCAAATACCCTACCTAGTGCTTAATTTATTTATTTGCAAAATTGAGCTAATAATGTTCCCAACTTAGTAGCATTTATAGAGAAATTGAATAAGATAAAGAATATGAACACCAAATATTGTACCAGAAAATATATGGTTGGGTTATGGTTACTATAATTAAGAGTATTGGTGATATTGATATCAAAAAAAGGGACTTACAATATAATGTGTATAAAGCAACATACCAAAATTTTACTATGGTTATCTTTAACAGGAGTTGGATCATAGATAATTTTTATTTTCTACTTATCTTTGCTATTGCATTTTAGTTACATACTTGGTATTTTATGCAATGATTACTGATACTTATGTTACATTTATCATGTGCAAGGGCACTTTTATAAATTTTTTTCCCAAATTAATTTATTTAATCCTATGCAATCCTATGAGTAATGTATTATTAATATCCTTATTAAACAGCTAAAGAAACTGAGGCCAAGAGAGATTAAGTTATTTGCTGAAGGTCACCTAGGCATTAAGTGTCAAAGTGAAAGTAATAATTTAGGCAGAAGGTCTTTTGGTATTATTTTGCCTTTCTATAAATATATATTGTTTTAGTAATAAGAAAAATAGTAATGGTTATATTATCGAACTTAAACGTGAAGCTATGCCAGGGCCGGCCCGGTGGCGCACTGGAGAGTGTGCCGCTTGGGACCGTGGCGGTGCTCCCTCCGAGGGTTCAGATCCCATGTAGAGACCGGTTCCCGCTCACTGGCTGAGCGCAGTGCGGGCACAACATCGAGGGTTGCGATCCCGTTGCCGGTCCCCAGTGCGGGCGCGACACTGAGGGTTGCGATCCCGTTACTGGTCAGTAAAAAAGACAAAAAGGAAAAAAAAAAAGGTGAAGCTATGCCAAAACAAGGACAGCTAGAGTTTATTAAAATTAGAGCAAGAAGCCAAGCTTAGAGTTCCATGAATTTCCTTCCATCCTCACTTTTTAAAAAAAATATAGTCTTCTATAGTGGAACATAAAAGAGTTGGTGAACCACTACAGTGAACTGGGAAACTTCTGGAGACTGAACATGACACAGGTGGAAAGAGAGGCAGGCTCTTCCTGGGTGAAAATCTGCACTTTCCCTGCAACTCACTGGTAGAGGTTGAAAATGCCTCAACTTTGTTCTGAATTGGTTTGCTCCTCCCCAAGAACTGTCCTTTTCTATTTTTTTACTCCTTTGCAAGATCATTTTGCACAGAACTCTTGCATAGATATGTTTTGGCTAAAATAACTTGTTCCCCTAGCAAATGGTTCACACCCAATCAGGAACAGAAATCATTCAACTTCTCTAACTTACTGTAGCATTTTCTGGGTGGTTTTCAGTTTGTCTGACTCAGACTGCACCTGATGGGACATTATAGGACTCCTGTAATGAGGCATGATTTACTCTCATCCCTTTCTGTGCATGCTTAATTTGTTAAGCAACGAAACAGCTTTGGTACTTTCCTTTGAATTGCGGTTCAAATGAATCCCCTTGACAACAAGTGTTCAACATTTGTTCATCCGTAGTCACTTCTGTAGAGAGAGCTCTGCTTTCCCCTACAATTATTATTTTTTCAACTGCTTCCTGCATTGTTTGCTTTCTGACCTTTCTCTTTCTTTGTTTTTTTTTTTTTTTTTTTTTTTTTTTTTTTTGTCCTTTGCAAGTATACACATTAAAATAAAAATGCCAAGGCCTAATGCCTTTTTTTGTTTCTGCACAGCATGCTCTGATTTATAATTTTTTTTGGACTGAGCTTGAATTGTGTGTGGGTGTTGGAATGAGTAGAGTCAGAGAAAGAGAAGGTGAGGGGGCAGGAAAGGAAAAGAGATCACTCTTGTTTATCTTGTCTTTTTTCTTCTGCCTGAACCATGACATGTTCACAAAAGCAGAGTGGAATGTTCATTAATTTGTTCATTTGTTCATTCCTCATCAGATATTTAGTATGCTAGGCAAAAACAATCTGCCAATAAATGGGGGGGGGGGAAGCACTAGAGTTATAATTGAAAGACACTGATTTTCCCTGACAGTTAAACTTAGTAGTGTTAAAATAGGCAAATTGTTGAACATTTATCAAATACATTTTGAGGATCTACCATCTGCTAGGTATTGTGCTAGTTGCTGGAGATATATTAACGAGCAATTCCGAGATACTCTGATTTGTTAGGGAGATTGTGGTCCAGGAAGCTATTTTACCTCTGTGATCCTTACTCAGATCAGTACATCTTGAGGTTATACCTTACTCTTCTTCTAAGCCCTTCATTATAGTTTCTTTATTTTATAATGGGCTATATTCATGTGCAGAACAGCTCATTTCCACTCCTTGCCTGCAAATAGCTTCATGCACTGATACTCTTAATTCTCCTCTTAATTAATCCTCTTTTACCTTGCAACACCAAAGCTCATGTTTTTTTTTTTTTTTTTTTTTAATGTAGGGTTCAGAATAAAGCAATCTGATGCCTACTATCATGTGAAATATACAATGATTTACTACTTCTAAACTGCTTTTACTTTAAATCAAGTGCACAACAAATCTCAAGTTGGTAGAATTTGAAGCACTCTAAAAATTTAAGTAGAAAATATACAGGCAACCAGTATAAAGAGGAGTGCCTGTAACTTCACAGGTTTTCAGTCTGTTGCCTAAGGAACTGGATTTTTTCTTGCCTCACCTGAAGTGCTAATGAAACTTGCATATTTTGGGCATCTGGGGACAGCTCTGGACTGCACAGCTCTGTGAGATTGGGTGAAGGCATATATATTCAGGCTTCTTCCTCGGAAGGAAGGGAGAAGAGTAAAGTATATCTCCATCATCTTAGCCCACAATGAAATAGTCAGAACTAGAGAGAGCAAGAAATTATGTGCTCCTAGGGAAAAAAAAAATTTCTTCTGATTAGGAATCTACTCTCCAGAAAAGACACATTGATAGAAGTGGTTTGAGAGGCTCACAGAATCTAAAGCTAGGCTGATTTATTAAGGTCTTTCCCTGTAGAAGTTGGTCTGCCAAAACTGGGAGATGTGGTTGTTTCTTCAAATATATAGATACAAATGCAAAGCTACAAAGCACATGAAGAATCAGGGGAAAATGGCCAAATATAAGGAACAAAATATATTTTCAATAACAGACTCAAAAGAAAAGATGAATTGATTGTCTGAAAAAGAATTCAATTTTTTTTTCAAAGAAGCTCAGTGAGTAACAAGCGAATAGAGATAGACTACTAAACAATATCAGGATCACAATACAATTTGAATAAAATAAGTATCAGTAGAGATACAACTACTTTAAAAATTCAGAAATTCTAGGGATGAAGAAAACAATAAATGACTGAATAATTTACCAGAGGGCCTCAACATCAAACTTAATCAAGTAGAAGAGTTAGCAAACTCAAAGACAGGTCTTTAAAAATTCTCCAATAAGAGAAGAAAAAAGAAAATAAATAAATAAAAAGGAGTGAAGAAAGCGAAACAACAGACTTATGGCTTAAGTGAACCTAGATATGCATAATGGAAGGACCAGAAGGCAAAGGGAGAAAGAGAAGGGCAGAAATCTTATTTTAAGAAACCATGGCTAAAAACTTCCCAGGTCTTGGTATGCAAATGTATTTTCAGATTTATAAAGCCTGATGGATCAAATAGGATTAATTCAGAGTCTACACCAAGACACCTTATAATCAAATCACCAAAAGTCAAAGACAAAGAGATTAATTTGAATGTACCAAGAGAAAAGAGACTGATCAGAAACAAGAAAACCACTATGAGACTATCAGTGCTCAGCAGAAACCTTGTAGGCTAGAAGGAAGTGGAATAATATATTCAAAGTACTGAAAGAAAGGAAAAAAAAAAAAAAAAAAAAACTGCAAACTGCTAACCATGAAAAATATACTCAGATTTACTGTCCTTCAAAAGTGAATGAGAGATAAAAACTTTGCCAGACAAGCAAAAACTAAGGGAATTTGTCACCATCAGACAATTCTTACAAGGAACGCTAAACATAATTTTTCATACTCAAACAAATGGATACTAAAGTGTAATGTGATAGCATAAGAAAATATAAAACATACTGGTAAAGTTAAATATATCAATACAGAAACTGCCTTACTGTATTGGTGGTCGGTAGATCATTTTTAATTCTAGTGTAAAAGTTAAAAGACAAAATTATTAAAAATAACTATAACAAAAAATGTTATACATACATGTGAATAAATTTTGACAGTGATAGCATAAGTGTGTGGGGGGGAGGGGAGAAGTTAAAGTATAGAGCACTTGTATGTGATTAAACTTAAGTTGTTGTTATTTTAAAGTAGACATCAGATAATTTATATAAGGCCCAAGGTAACCACGGGAAAAAAATGCCTTACAAGTTACACAGAAAAAGAAAAGGACAAGTTATATCTCTCTATCTGTCTATCTATCTATCTATCTATCTATCTACAAAAACACACAATACAAAGGAAGACAGCAAAAGTAGAAAAGACAAACAAAAAAACTACAAGACTAACAGAAAATAAATAACAAAATGTCACTAGTAAGTTCTTCTCTATTTAAAATTATTTCAGTGTAATAAATTAAACTCAACAACTAAAATACGGAGAGGCTAAATAAATACAAAACCCAGATCCAACTATATACTGTCTACAAGAGACTCAGTAAAGATTTAAGGACACATGTAATTTAAAAGTGAAATGATGGAAAATGATATTTCATGTAAATGTTAGCTCCTTATATGAAACAAAATAGCCTTTAAGTCAAAACTGTCACAAGAGACAAAGAAGGTCACTTTATGATGATAAAAGAGTCAATTTAACAGGAAGAGATAACAATTATAAGTATATATGTACTCAACATCAGAACACCTAAATATATAGTACAGAAGGAAGAAATAGACAGTTATACAATAATAGTAGGAGACTTCAAAAGACCACTTTAAATAATGGGTAGGCCATTATAAACCAACAGCAGACTTGAACAATTCTATTGAGCAAATGTATCCAACAGAAATGTATGGAACATTCTCCCCACAACAGCAGCAATGTACCTGTTCTTCTCATGTGCACATGGAACGTTTGCCAGAGTAGATCACATATTAGGTCATTAGCAAGTCTTAAAAATTTTAATAAGATTAAAATTATACCAACTATATTATTTGATCACATGGAATTAATCTAGAAATTAATAACAAAAGGAAAACTGAAAAATTTGATAAAACATGGGCATGAAACAGCAGTCTTGAACAAACAATGGGTCAAAGAAGAAATCAAAATGGAAGTTCAAAAATATCTTTACACAAATGAAAACAAAAACAAAAAAAATCAAAATTTATACAATGTAGCAAGAGCAGTATGAAAAAGGAAGTTTGTAGCAATAAATCCTACATTTAAAAACAAGAAAGATCTCACATAAAAAAACCCCTAATGTTACACCTTAGGGAACTATAAAAAGGAGAACAAACTAGCCCCAAAGTCAGTGGAAAGAAAGAAACAATTTTGATTACAGGAGAAATAAATGAAATCGAGAATAGAAAAACAATGGAAGCACAAATATTTAGCTAGACTAGAGAACAAAGAGAGAAATCTCAAAATCAAAATAAAAGAGGGAACAACCAATGCCAAAGAAATAAAGACTACTATGAACAATTCTATGCCAGCACATTGTATAATATAGAAGAAATGGATAAATTCCTAGAAACATAAACCTACAAAGATTGAATTACAAGGCAATAGAAAATCTGAATAGAACAATAATGAGCAAAGAGATTGAATTGGTAGTTAAATCCTCTCAACAAAGCAAAGCCCAGGACCACATTGCTTCAATGGTGCAGTTTACCAAACAATTAAAGAATAATTAATACTAATTCTTCTCAAAGTTTTCCAAAAAATGAAAGAAGAAGAAATACTTTCAAACATCTTAATAGGCCAGAATTACCCTCAAGTACACTACAAGGAAAGAAACCTACAGTTCAATATTCCTGGTGAATGTAGATGCAAAGATCCTCAACAAAATACTAGTAAATAAATTCAACAGCACATTAAAAGGATCATATACCATGGCCAAGACCAAATGGGATTTATCCCTGAGATGCAAGAATGGCACAATATATGCAAATCAATTAATGTGATATATGATTTTATAAGAATGTTGGATAAAAATTACATGATCATTTCAATAAATGCAGAAAGAAGTATCTGACAAAATTCAATACCCTTTTATGTTAAAAACTCTCAACAAACTAGGTATAGAAGGAATTTACCTTAGCATAATAAAGGACGTATATGAAAAACCCAAGCTTACATCCTTCTCAGCAGTAACAAACTGAAAGATGTTTTCTCTACAATCAGAAACAAAGCAATCATGCCCACTCTTGCCACTTCTATTCAGCATAGTACTGGAATTCCTATTCAGACCAATTAAAAAAAGAAAGGAACAAATAGCATTCGAATTGGAAAAGAAGAAATAAAATCATTTCTCTTTGCAGATGACACAATTTTATACGTAGAAAATTCTAAATACTCCACAAAAACAAAACAAAACAAAAAAACCTGTTAGAACTAATAAACCAACTTGGTAAATTAGCACCATACAACTATCAACATACACAATCAGTTGCATTTCTAAACTCTAAGAATGAACTAGCCAGATAAGGAAATTAAGAAAACAATCCTATTTGCAGCACCATCCAATAAATAAATAAAAACAACTAAGGACTTCCCAAGATGGCCAACTAAAGAGGTGTCGTGCTAGCCCCCTTCCTGTAAAACAAGACCAAAATTAACAAATAAACACATTTTGACTGGAAAGACTGTAGAAACATACTGCAGAGTACCAGGAGAGTGACAGATCTTTGTGAGGCATGAACGAAGGGATCTTTACAAAGGAGAGTAGAGCAGGACTCTGCCCTGATGAAGGGATTGGCCTGGAACCAGGCACAGGGAAGGTAAGCTGGAAGAGACTCCAGCTGTTCCTACTGACACCACAAATGCCAACAATCTGCATCTCAAGAAAGTCCCCCAATCCTTTTGGGACCCAGGCCCATCTAGAGATTAGCTGGGAGTTAGCATAGCTTCGGTCTCATTGTGAAAGCTCAAGGAGATTAAAACCCCACCTGCTTTGAGCAGCTGAGATGCAGCACCATAGGGAGCTGAAACTGTGGTTGGGAATGTGCCCTGTCCTGGTACCAGAGTCTGACTCTCCTTGTCTGGAGACCTCGCCTACAATCTATTGCACTCACACAGGTACTGGTAGCCTTATGTCCCAGGCTGCTTGGAGCCTAAGAGACACAGAAAGACTGAGAACCCAGCAACTGAATCCCTACAGCACTCCCTCCTCCTCAATTAAGAAGGCAGTCTTGCTGAGCAGAAAAGTCAGCACGCCTTGCACAACTCTTGGTCCTCATAAGTCCGCAGGTAGCCACACCAAGAGCCAGATCAGTGGTGGTCCCTCCTCCCCCTACAGCCCTCTACAGCTCTAGAGATCTGTTGGTTCCTGCAGCATCTGTGCAGTCTTACTCCAGACTCAACAGCTAAACCAGTGGCTCTATAAATAGCTGCAAGTACCTGTTGTCCCACAGTATATCTGCTCCACAAGCATGGACAAAGTAGGGGCTCTGACACCCTAAGGCAGGCCTCTGCAGAGCTGCTGGCCTCAGCTGCACCCACGCAGGCCTACATCAAGCACAACAGCTGATCAGGCAGCCACCATCCGAGCTGCCAGGTCCTTCGACAACTGTGTATACCTACTCCTGAACCAACAACCGATTAGGTAGCAGCTTTTCTTCTTACAGAATGCCTCTAGAAAGACTCTGGGTACTGAAGCATACACACTGACTCAACAATTGAGTCAGTGCCTCTCTACAGAGCTTCCAAGACTTACTTCAACAGTATACATCTGCTCAATGACCAACAGCATATCACTTACCCCAACAAGAAACTGACAAGGGCCCCACCAACCTCGGCCACAAAGCACCCAGAGACAACTCTAAGATTGAATGCAGTTGAAGAAGTCACATGAAGGCTGCACCAGTGCACTTACCCAGATCTCCACTTAAAATGCCCAGTCTGACTGTCAATATAGAATACCTCTATAGGAAAGAGTCTCCCCCTTCAAAAGTCACTCTAAGGATTAAAAGAAGTAACTACACTACCAGATGCCTACATGTCAATGCAGAGGTAGGAGAAGCACGCACACACACACACACACACACACACACACATGCACACACACAAAACAAAACAAAACAAAACAACAAAAAATAAAAACCAGGGAAATATGTCTCCCCCAAAAGAAAACTGCAATTCTCCATTACCAGACTCCAAACAACAGGAAATTAATGAATTGCCTGAAGAAGAAACTCAAATGGCAATACTAAGGAAACTAAAAATGATGGATGAAAAAATACATAAAAATGACAATGAAGTAAAAAAGAAATTTGAGGACATGTATGAGAAATTCAGCAAAGAGATACAAACAATAAAAAAAAAATCAAAACGGAAATCCTAGAACTAAAAATACAACTGTAGCAGGCTAGAACAAGAGGAAGAAAGGATCTCCAAACAAGAAGAGAGGCTTTCTGAGTTAACACAGTAGTACCAAAAAAAAAGAAAAAGAAAAAAAGAATTTTAAAAAAATGAAAAAACCTAGGAAATATCTGTATCATGGGTGTATCAGAAGGGGAAGAGAAAGGAAAAGGCATTAAACGCCTATTTAATAAAATAACAACTGAAAACTTTTCAAAAATTGAGAGATATGGTCCTACAGATTCAAGAAGCTCAAAGATCCCCAACAAATTTAACCCAAAAAGGACCTCCCAAGACATTTTATAGTCAAGTTATTAAAAGTCAGAGACAAAGAATTCTAAAAACAGCTAGGCAAGTTTGTCAAATTACCTGTAAGGGAATCCTCATAAGGCTAGCAGCAGACTTCTCAATAGAAACCCTACATGCCAGGAGAAAGTGGGATGTCATATTCAAAGTGCTAAAAGAAAAAAAAAAAAAAACTAACAACCAAGAATACTATATCTAGCAAAGCTTTTCTTCAGAAATGAAGGACAAATGGTATCTTTCCCAAACAAACAAAAACTGTGGGAACTCACCACCACAAGACTGGCCCTTCAACAAATACTCAAGGGAGTCCTACATCCGGAATCAAAAGAGAGGTATATGTCACCATAAATACATGAGAAAGAATGAAAACAGCTAGTAGAATAGATGCACAAATAAGAAGGGGAAGAAAATGCATTTTATCAGTACAATAAAACACCTAACAGCATAGATAAACACTAAAAAAGAAAGAAAGGAACAAAAGAAATGTAAAACAACCATAGACAAATTAATACAGTGATAGGAATAAGGCAGTGCAATTCAATAACAATTGTGAATATAAATGGACTAAATTCCCCATTTAAAAAATATAGACTGGCTGAGTGGATTTGAAAACTAGTCCTAACCGTATGTTGCCTGCAAGAAACTCACTTCACCAGTAAAGACACACAAAGACTAATATTGAAGGGATGGAAAAAGACATTCCCCACAAATGGAAACCAAAAAAGAGAAAGAGTTCCCATACTTATATGATATAAAATAGACTTCAAACCAAGAACTATAAAAAGAGACAAAGAAGCACAGTATATAATGATAAAAGCATTAATGCAGCAAGAAGATATAACAATCATAAATACATATGCACCCAATATTGGAGCACAGAGGTATATAAAGCAACTATTACTGGATATAATGGGAGAGATAGTAATAGTTGGGGACTTTAATACACTGGTCTTGGTAATGAACAGATCATCTAGACAAAGAGTTAGCAGGGGAATATTGGCCTTCAACAGCACTTTAGACCAAGTGAACTTGACAGACACACAGAACATTTCATCCAACAAGACAGAATATACATCCTTCTAATCAGCACACCGATCATTTTCCAGGATAAAACATGTGTTAGCCACAAATTAAGTCTCAACAAATTTAAAATGATTGAAATGATACATATCAACATATTTTCAGGCCAGTATAATACTACATTAGAAGTTAACAACAAATGAAACTTTGGAAAATATAGAGATTTGTGGAAATTAAATAACATGCTTCTGAATGACCACTGGGTCAAAGACATAAAGCAAGAAATTAAAAAACTCCTTAAAACTAGTGAAAATGCAAGCACAATTTATCAAAATCTATGGTATACTTCAAAAGCAGTGCTAAGAAGGAAGTTTATTGCTTGCATCAAAAGAATAGAAAGACTTCAAGTAAATAACATAATGTTAAAACTCAAAAATCTAGAAAAACAAGAATAATCAAATCCCCAAATTAATAGATGAAAAGAAATAATTAAAATCAGAGAAGAACTAAATGAAATAGAGACCAAAAGAATGATACAAAAAAACCAAAGAAACAAACAGTTGGTTTTTTGAGAACATAAACAAAACAGAAAAGCCATTGGCTAGACTAACTAAAAAAAGTAGAGAAAAGACACAAATCACAAATATCAGGAATGAAAAAGGAGATATTACAACCAATACCACAGATATACACAGAATCATTAGAGACTATTATGAACAATTACAGGCCTTAAAATTTGAAAATCTGGAGGAAATGGGTAAATTTCTGGACACATGCAAACTACTAAGACTGAACCACAAAGAAATAAAAAACCTGAACAGACCAATATCAAGCAATGAGATTAAAACAGTAATCAGTAGTCTCCCAACAAAGAAAAGCCCAGGACCAAATGACATCACTGCTGAATTCTATCAAACCTTGAAAGAACAATTAACACCAAACCTTTTCAAACTATTCCAAAAACTTGAGACAGAAGCCATTCTGCGAAACTCACTCTATAAGGCCGGCATCAACCTGATACCAGAATTAGAAAAAGACACAACAAAAAATAAAGGTATATGCCAATATCCTTGATGAACACCAATGCAAAAACTCTCGACAAGATATTAGCAAACAAATTACAACAGCACATCAAAAAGATTACACATCATGATCAAGTGAGATCCATCTTACGGATGCAAGGATGGTTTAACATACACAAATCAATAAATGTCATACACCATATCAATAAAAATAAGGACAAAGAACTTATGATTATCTCAATAGATGCAGAAAAAAGTATTTGATAAAATTCAACATCCCTTCATGATAAAGACCCTCAACAAATTAGGTAAAGAAGGAAAATATCTCAACACAATAAAAGCCATAAATGAAAAAACCACTGCCAATAACATTCTGAACAGGAACAAGCATGACCATTCTCACCACTCCTATTTAACATAGTATTGGAAATATTAGTCAAAGCAATAAGCCAACAGAAAGAAATAAAAGGCATCCAAATTGCAATAGAGAAAGTTAAATTGTCACTGTTCACAGATGGTGTGTATGTATATATAGAAATACCCATAACATCTACAAAAAACTAGAGCTCATAAACAAATTCAGTAAAGCTGCAGGATACAAAATCAATACAGAAAAATCAGTAGTTTCCCTATACACCAACAGAAAACAAGCAGAAAAATAAATTAAGAAAGCAATCTCATTTACATTAGCTACCAAAAGAATATAAAACCTGGGAATAAATTTAACCAAAGAGGTGAAAGATTTCTACAATGAGAACTATAAAACATTGATGAAAGAAATTAAAGAGTACACAAAAATATGGAAAGACATTCCATGTTTGTGGATTAGAAGAAATAATACTGTGAAACTGTCCATACTACCCAAAGTGATCTACAGATTCAATGAAATCCCCATCCAAATAACAAGAGCATTTTTCACAGAAATTAAAATAATAATCCTAACATTCATATGGAATTCCAAAATGAAAGAAAAAAAAAAAAACCCTGAATAACCGAAGCAGTATTGAGCAAGAAAAATAAAGCCAATCATATTACACTAACTGACTCAAACTATTCTACAAAGCTAGAGTAACCAAAACGGCATGGCACTGACATATAAACAGACACATGGACCACTGCAAAAGAATAGAGAACCCAGAAATTAACCCATGTACTTAAAGCCAACCGATCTTAGACAAAGACACCAAGGACATACACTGAGGAAAGGACAGTCTTTTCAGTAAATGGTGCTAGAAAAACTGGATATCCATTTGTAGAAGAACGAAACTAGACCCATACATCTTACTACATACCAAAATCAACTCAAAGTGTATTAAAGACTTTAGTATAAGACCTGAAACTATAAAACTACTAAAGGAAAACATAAGGGAAACACTTCAGGAAGTAGAACTGGTCAAAGACTTTATGAATAAGACCACAAAAGTAAAAGCAACAAAGGACAAAATAAACAAATGAGACTATATCAAACTAAAATCTTCTATACAGCAAAGGAAACAATCAGCAGAGTGAAAAGACAGCCTACAGAATAGGAGAAAATGTTTGCAAACTATAAATACAACAAGGGATTATTATGCAGAATATACAAAGAACTCAAACAACTTAACTGCAAAAAATAATCCAATTAAAAAATGGGCAAAGGAGCTGAATAGACATTTCTCAAAAGGAGACAGACATCCCAATGGCCAACAGGTACTTGAAAAAAATGCTCAGCATCACAAACCATCAGAGAAATGCAAATCAAAGCCACATTGAGATATTATCTCACTTGAGAAGACTGGTGATTATCAAAAAGACAGGATAAAAAGTGATTGTGAGGATGCAGAGAATGGGGAACCCTTCTGTACTGTTGGTGGGACTTTAAAATAGTACGGCCATTATGGAAAACAGTATGGAGTTTTCTTAAACAACTATAGATAGAAGTACCATATGATCCAGCAATCCTCTTACTGGATATTTACCCCCCAAAATGGAAATTATCATGTATAAGGGATACCTGCACTCCCATGTTCATCACACCTCTATTTACAATATGGAACCAATCTAAATGTTCATCAATGGATGAATGGATAAAGAAAATGTGGTATATATACACAAAAGAATACTACTCATCCATAAGAAAGAAAAAAGTATGAAACTGCCATTTTCAGCAGCATGGATGAGCTTTCAGAAAATTATATTAAGTGAAATAAGCCAGGCACAGAAAGAGAAACACCACGTCTTCACTCACAAGGGGGAGGAAACAAATGGAAGGAAGGAAGGAAGGAAGGAAGGAAGGAAGGAAGGAAGGAAGGAAGGAAGG
>NW_007730620.1:86849-112253 GCF_000696425.1 Galeopterus variegatus
GAGAGAGAGAGAGAAAGAAAGAAAGAAAGAAAGAAAGAAAGAAAGAAAGAAAGAAAGAAAGAAAGAAAGAAAGAAAGAAAGAAAGAAAGAAAGAAAGAGAAAGAAAGAAAGAAAGAGAACCACAATAATATGTAGAACTTTCAGAAGGAGAAAACTGATCTATGGTCACCAGAGGTGTGAAGGGGGAAGGGTTAGGGTGTTTAGGGAGAATTTGGGTAATGAACACAAAGAATGATTATGATTTGTAATGATGAACATGCTAATAATATTGATTTGATAATCACATATTGTACACAAAACTGGTAGTCAACTCAGTACCCCATAAATATGTATAATAAATTGTTTCATGTGTAAAACTAAAAAAAAAAAATGAAAAAGGACATTTCATGCTCATAGATTGGGAGGCAATTTTGTTGAAATATCCATATTACCCAAAGCAATTCAAAGATTCAGCACAGTCCCTATAAAATCCCAAACGTAATTTTAGAGAAATAGAAAATGCAACCTTAAAATTTATAAAGAACCGCAAAGTATCCCAAATAGCCAAGAACAAAGCTGGGGGATTACATTACCTGATTTCAAAATATATTACAAAACTACAGTGACTAAAACTATATGATATGGTGTAAGAGCATACATACATACAAATTGAAAAGAATAGAAAGCTTAGAAATAAACCCACACACATACAGTTAAAATGATCTTTCACAAGAGCACCAAGAATGCACAATGAAGAAAGGATAGTCTCTTCCACAAATGGTGCTGGGAAACTTGGAGGTGTGGAGAAATTGGAAGCCCTTGCATAATGTTAGTGGAAACTAAAATGGTGCAGCCACTGTGGAAAACAGTATACAGTTTCCTCAAAAAATTAAAAATAGAACTACCATATAATCTAGCCATCCCATTTTGGGGTGTATTTCTAACAGTATTGAAATGAGGATGTTAAAGAGATATGTACTCTCTCAAGTTCATTGCAGCATTCTTCACAACAGCAAAGATAATGGAAACAACCTAAAGTCCATCGACAGATGAATGGATAAAGAAAATGTGGTATATACATACAATGCAAAATTATTCAGCCTTAAAAAAGAATATAATGCTGCTACATGTTACAACATGGATGAATCTGGAGGACATTATGCTAATTTAAATATGGTAGACACAGATAAACAAATATGGAATGATTCCACTTATTTGAGTTATCTAAAATATTTAAGCTCATAGAAATAGAAAGTAGAATGGTGGATGCCATGGGCTGGAGGAGAGGGAATAGAAGTTCTGTCCAATGGGTATAAAGTTTCAGTTATACAAGATAAGCACCTTTTGTGTAACATTTTGGCTATAGTTAACAACATTTAAAAATTTGTCAAAAGGGTAGATCTTATGTTCACATAAGATCTTACCACAATAGTAATAATAATAAAAGTTATCTATTCTCAACCTGATTCATTCAGCAAACTGAAGCACTGACTCTGGTTAACTATAGAAGAGACTGTACCGATAATGAGAATGGAAATGGCTTTGATTTATTGAGCAGTTTACTATATGGGTGGATTAAAATGTTCTGCACAGAACTATGTCATTGAATTATCATACAATGCTGTGAGATGAATAATAATGTAATCTTCACTTTACAGATGAGAAAATTGAGAATCAGAAAACTTATGTGCATGCCTGAGGTGGAGGAGGGAGAGAGAGAGAGAGAGAGAGAGAGAGGTTAAGTGGTTCGGTGGGCTTTCAAACTTAGGTGTCTTTTTATTCTCTCTAAAAATGCTAAAGACACAGTCCCAACTGTGACTTAAGTTTCTGCCATCCTTTTTCTCATTCAGTGTATCTATCTACAATCCCATATAGCTCATAAGCTGTTCTCATTTGGTCAGGATTTATTATTCCTACCATGTGAGCCCATCGATTTCTAAGAGCTATTTTTTTCTAAGTCCTTGAGTCTCTTTTGGTAGTAGTGTAGTATATTTCAAGAGCAGCAAGGCAGAAGTAGCCTTAGCAATTCTAGACTTCTCTATATTTTTCTAGGTCTTAATATCTGTGGCTTAAACAAGATCAACTTTTATTTATTTTTCAAGTAAAAGAAGTCTAGATGTAGACAGTTTGATGCTGGTATGAAGTTTGTCTGTTTCACCATTATTAGGTCTTGGTCTTCTCCTATCTGTTCTTCCTTCCTTTGTGCATGACATCCATTTTCAGTGTCACTTCCTGTTTTCAAGACGGCTGCTGAATTTCTGGCCATTACTTCCACTTGACATCAGCAGGAGAAGGACTATGAGTTGTATACAGACTCTTTACAGAGCTTTCCCAGAGTCAACCATGACCTCTGTTTACATCCCATTTCTAGCTATATCTCTAGGGGTGCAAAAGAAATGCAGAACTGAGTTAAGCAGAGTACATATGCCTTTCCTTTCCCAGCATATGGGTCTGTTAAGAATATTTTTATGTAAATAAATATATGAATCAAAAATACGGTATCTAAATAAACTTATCCAGAAATAATATCTGATAGACAAATATTTTAGGTTAAATATTTAAAGAATCATTAAAGTTAGATATAGAAAATATTTTAGACACTGACAATGGTTTAAAAAAATTTTGGTGATGAGGAAACCACGGATTTGCAGCAGGTACCTTAGTAGGATGGGTGGTGAGAGTATACATGGAAGTAGGAGGTGGAATAAAAGAGAATCAAGCAAGTAGCACATCCCTGGGCCCTAGCCCAAATAAAGGAGTGGTCCTGCATTTTCGGATTCATATGGTGGAGATGAGTTAGATTTCCTTAGGGAAAAAAAAAAATGAAGAAATACTGTACATAAAATTGGCTAAAAACATTTGTATATAACTGCTTTTTAATATTTTACTTGAAAGTTATTTGCCAAAAAAATCCATGATAGGTGTTACACTAAAGAACCCAAGTCCCTTGACTCTCAATTTAGTATTCTTTCTACTAAATTACATTGGAATTAACCAATTGGATTCATATACACATCCCTAAGCTTTGGAACTTCTGCTCTTTTGCTAGCTCATGCTCTATGGTCCTAATTGATTTATTGATTTATTCAATAAAGCAGATGCTGGGCATAATGAGCAGTAATTATAAACTCAAATGAAATCTACACAGCTAAAAGAGAAACAGTCCACTAAATTAATGCATTACACATACACCCATGTATTTAAAATTATTCTTGTATTAATAAACCCTTGTATAGTACATTGAAGGGAAAAATCAGTTTTACTTACTCTGATACCTTTAGCATATTTTGCATAAGGCTATTTTTGTACATAACTTTTTAGAACAATTCCATTTTGGTGATAAGTGCATGGACATTCAGATAAATGGTCTCATTTATTATTTCCTTCCTTTTTATAATGAGTAAAATTATGCTTAAAACAATTTGATAATGGCCTCATACTTCATTGCCAGAAAGCAGTGGAACCAGAAGAAGGTGACCACTGATGTCTGCAAACTCATCTTCAGTCTTGAAACACACATGGTCCGGGAAAAAAACAGCAGTGTTTTTTGGTGTCACATCTTTTCTTGTGTATGCTGATCTGACACACCATTTTCAGAAACCCACAAACATGATTGTGCCACACAGAGAAACACTAGGGGTTTCAGTCTGTCTCTTCTTCCTCAGGGAATGGGCTCTTTGTGTTGGCGTACTCGGCTGTCCGTCCTGCTCAGCTTCTGCAGTGGGTTTGGCTCCCAGCCCTGTGGCTTTAATGTGTTTATATTTGCCCAAGTGGAGTTCTTTTTCTCCTTCAGTCTTGCTCAAGGTTTAAAACATTTCGTGGCGGAGCTTTATCTAATTTACGTGGAGAGACATCATGCTGAACCAACAGGCACATGGTTTTCCTTGAAAGAAATTGAAGATCTCTTGGGGTGTTTTAATGGGGTTTGAAACACAGTGGAACAAAAAAACAGCACTCAGATAAAAAGCTTGTTACTTTACTCTGGCTAAGATTTATCTGACACTTCCTCATAATTCTAAAAAAAAAATATTCACCTGGCTCAACAGTTTTTTACCCCCAGATTTGATGTACTCTTTAGGTTTTGTTTTTGTCTTTTGTTTATGTTTGTCATCGAGGTGTGTGATCCCCTGACCACCTTGGGTAGAAACACCATATTCTGAATCTGGAGACTCAGGAATCTGCACATTCCACATTTTCCACATGATTATGATGCATATTGAAGTTGGAGAGCACTACTTGAAGAACTTTTCATTTTGCACAAGAATATTTTATTTGAGTTACTGAGTAAAGCAAGCATGTTGTGTGCTGCACTCAGACAGTTGTGGATGTGATTCCTGGTCAACGTGGTTGGCTTTATATACTGAGAATAAAAGTATTATAGGAACGTAATGTAGCTGAAGTAGTGCTGTATTTAATTTTTCAATGAAAATTTTGATTCTGAGCAGGTGGTTTCTAATTGTGTTACCTTGAGAAGTTAGTCAACAACAGATTGAGTGTTTATTGTGCGGGGGAACAAAACAGAAATAAAATGTTTTCTTTCATTAAGGATTAGTTTACCATTGGATGGAGGTTTCAAAAGAGCGAAAAAAAATAAAGCACACAATAAAATGACAAAACCAATGTATATAATAATTGAAGCAGACAAACCGAGTACACTTATAAAGAGAGAAGGCAAGTGGTGCATGCAAAAGCAGCTATGAATAGTTGGGTACATTTTGGTAAGTACAATTACTTACTCTACTATTCCTGAAGCTTCCTTCAGGTCTACTTAGAAAGGCTAGAAACTTTCTGATCACCAGAAAACGTAATTCAGAGTTTTGATCATCCTTGTCTAAGTCATCCTTGACTCAAAGCTAGACTAGCTGAATTCTCCATACTTGGCCATTATCTCTCTTACAAAAGAATCAATCATTTTAGTAATGTTTAAATGTTCTTAATACTTTATGGCTCCCTCAATACCAGAACCATAAAAGTAATTAGCTTGTTCTGAAAAATGTTCTTTCACTACTTAAAGGTAGTTGAGCAAAGGAGGAGTAATAAAGACCATCAGCTAGGACATCTAATTTTTAAGATTTATTCTTTTTTCCTTAGAAGTAATTTTTCCAGAGGAAAGAAGTAATGAAAACAGATTTGACTCTATTCCTTTAAGAATTTGCTCTTACTTCACATTCAGAAGTATGTAGAGTCAAACAACTAACTCCACTGTTCACCTTAGACACACAGGTTCCATCCATTTCTAGACATAATATTACATGACAGTGAGAGTGGAAGAGTGTGTGTGGGTAGGTGTGTGGGTGTAAGTGTGCTGCACTTGTGAAGGCTGTGAGTGTGTTAGTTTGATATTGCTGACATAACAATTTACCATAAACATGCTGGATTAAACAATGCAAATTTAATATAGTTCAGATGGTCAAAAGAGTGACACAAGTCTCAGTTAAAAATCAAGATGTCAACACAGCTGTGTTCCTTTCTAGAGGCTCTATGGGAGAGTCTGTTTTATTGTCTTATCCAGTTTCTGGAGGTCTCCCATGTTGCTTGACTCACGGCTCCTTCTTCATCTTCAAAGGCAACAAGGGTGGGTTGAATTCTCCTCCTTCTGCCATCTGTCTGTCTGCAGCCAGAAAGGTTCTCTGCTTTTGAGGACTTATGTAATTAAATCGGGCCCACTTGAGTAACACAGAATACTCCCTTTGTTCCAAGGTCTTCAACCATGATTGCTTCTTTAAAGTCTCTTAGGCCTTCTAAGGCAAAATTTTCATAGGTTCTGGGGAGGATTAACACATGAACATCTCTGAATTCCATTATTTTACCTACCACTCAGAGTAAGTATTACGAAGAGAAAAGGAAATGGATGGTTACCTGCAGAATGCTTCCTTTGCTGCTATTTTTAATTTAAACAAGTACAAATATATAAACCAAAAGCTTATCTTAAAAGAGAGGGATGGACAATATCTAATTTGATGCTAGTGGATGTACTAGGGAAGTATTTTTTCAGGTTAAAGAATCTTTTGGAAATTCTCTGGTAGACTTCAGCCACAACAATTTCCGTATTTCAACGTTTACCCTTGGGATGATAAACTGTGAACTGTCACTTATAAGTTAGGAATCATACCCCCAAATCATAAGATTTTCTCTTGAGACATTGGCACAATTTTTCATGGTAGTTAAAAATGCAGGCATGATGCAAAGCATGATCTTGAGAGGCCCTGGAAATGATAGGTAAAATATTGTTTTAACTTTATCTAAAACCTAGTGCATCTGTATCTTCAATTATTTGGCCAGATGTGGTATTTTAGTTTGAAAAAAGAATTCAAGAATATGTAAGGATGATAAGAGAATAAAAACCAAAAGATCAAGAGAAAGATCGTGCTTCTAGGTTTTAGATCCTGTAATTTATTTAGCACTGAAAGAATTCTCACCAAAAATAATCCAACCTCCTTATGCTGCACTTGGGAAATCTGGTATTGGACTCATTTCCTTTAAATGATTTTATGTGGTCACTGTAATATTTCATGTTTTGATCATTACAGTCCTTTAGTGGCTTATCAGTACAACTTAACCCTTTGTTTACTTTATTAAATGCACAATCTTCAATTTTTAGGGACAGCACCCCCAGTCTGTCCAACACCACCTTATTGTCATGTCTCCCACCCATGTCTCCTGCTCTTCACCTGTGTTGTGTCCTCCCATCTGTGCAAATCTCCCTAGTCTTTAAGTCCTTACAACTCCTACTACACCCATTGCAATGCTGTATTCTCTCACGTTCTAAAGTTTTTCCCCTGGGTCACTCTGCTCCCTCCAGAGTGTTAGTCCTCACAATATGTTTTCCTTATTAACAAGCTGCCAAAAATTTCGAGGACAAAATTTTCAAATGGTGCTTTCAGAGCTTACTAAAAATCCATATTTGCTATTCTAAAAGGATATTGTATAAAAATACTAAATATAGAGAGATGAAGAATGAAGTATACAGACAGGAAGAAAAAAATGTAATAAGTGATAGGAACTATATTCCCTAGCTGGTCTTCAAAAAGACATACACGTTCTAATCCTACAACATTGAATCCTACAAATTTATTTATTATGAAATAATTTTCAAAAAAACATATCATATGAAGTAGAATTGGCTGAAAATATAAATGTTCAAAAACATTTAGAAAGTCTTTGTAGAAATCTTTTTAATGATATAATAATCCTAATACATCTTTTCAGCAATTAAATAAGTCTGGGATTACAGAAAACTGTAACTTTCTGAGTTGGATGGAGTGCAGTATTGTATTAAAGGTCAAAGAAAGCCTGTAATAACAAAGGCACTTGTTTGGCTTCATTTAATTTTGTACCTAGCATTTGGTTCTTTGTTAAACTATCAGATCCTTATTTAAAAAATATATTATATCTGTTAATAGGAACACATTAAGAAAGACTCTGAGTTGAATATACTAGTGAACAATGTATATTTAACATGACTTTTACAGAGTAATACATGTCACTCCAAGAACATGTCTTTAAAAAGATACGTATATTCTAATAACAACATTTTACCCATGATATATAAACAAAATTTAGAGATTGTATTAATATGCATTGTAAAAATACTAATATGTTGTAAAAATAATAAATAGAAATATTCTATGGTTTAAATTTTCATAATCTATTTTATGCAGAATAATTTTAAGTTCCTTTCAGTTCACAGTCACCAGAGAGCAAGGTATTTTCAAGTAGTCTGTGATTTCTCAGTACATGTAAAATTATGCAGACTTTTGGGCAGTATGTTTGTTCTTTAGGCTGATACTGTCAAAAGAATGCACTTTTTAGGCTCTTTTTGAAAAGCATATGAGAGATTATGTAATTCTAATAATAGAAACACATCATATTATCATGGTCCAGTGAGATAAACAATTTGATTTCCATCTCACGTGTTGTAAGAAATTCTTGATGATACCAGTTCACACAACTGACAAAGGCAAGCAGTAAAAGCTGTTCCAGGACCAATTTGGGTAGCCATATTTACTCATTTATGTGTCTATTTTGTTTTTAGGAATATATTTCACAAATAATTTAGGACAAATTCTAACTTGAATAATACATACATTTTGAGCCATGCTATCTAGATTTATCAGAGAATTAAACATTAATTTGCTTACAACATAATAAATGACAAAAAAATCTGACATCTGATAACCATGTATATAACACATTGTGTAGTCCAAACATCTACCAGTTTATAAGCCATCACTTAAGTAGAGGCAGAAGAGTCACTATTCCTCTCCATCCAAAAATTGTTTTTTGTGATTTCTAAAATGAATGTTATATTGTATTCACTCACAAGTCTGCCAGTGCCAGTTATCCCATAGTGAAAACCCACTTAAAACTCTTGCTCCTGCTCACATATATCCACCTGTTTCTGGAAAGCTATTTGGAGAACCTTCATGCTGTGCAAGTGTCAAAATATGTCTCCAGGCTCCTGTCCCTGGATGCCCAAAGTTCTCAATATTTGGGCTACTGGAAGAGTGCTGGTTTCTGTAAAGCTGTTTATGTGTACATATTCATACTTGTGTGTGGGGAGGGACTGTGACTCTCCAGACTTGTATTACAAGTTGTTACTGGGGCTCTCAAAGCAGCTCTGCTTGTGCCTAGGGTCCCACAAAGTTTCTTGGGAATTGTTTCACAATTCCCATCCCAGTCACCTTTCTCTGCTATTCTCAAAAGTTGCCTAGGAGACAAAGTGTAAGACAAGGGCTGTTATGCTGACCCTGGGCTTTCTTTTATTCTTTGGCACCTCCTCTTTCAAAACTCTCTCTTTGTTGTTACGTGACAAAATAAGTGATGGATGGATGGAGAACCACAGAAAATAGATACTAGGTTGCATATGTCGCTTATGCTGAAATCAAAGAGGTGAGCAGGGGCCAGCCGTGCCAATAGCATATCATAAGAGTGTGTGTGTGTGTGTGTGTGTGTGTGTGAGAGAGTGTGTGTGTAAGAAAGCGAGACAGAGGGAGAGAGAGAGAGAGAGACGAAGGATTTGATGGAGGGGGAAGGAATAGTACAGGCTGAGAAGTTATGAGGAACGGAAGGGAACCCAGTAACCACAAAATATTAAACAAAAAGGGAAGAAACAGTGGATGAGGTAAGAGGATTAGATAAAGGCCATGATCATGAAGAATCATGTTGGTTATGGCAGGACTTGAAAGTTTTATGGATAATAGTATTACTGAAAACCTATAAAGAATTTTAAATCTATAAAGACACTTCATTTTACTAGTTGAGAACTATAATGTTATTTGAAGTCCTGCTTTAAAAATCCAGTTTAAAGCCATTAAACTCAGTTTATAGATTACATATTTTCTTTTCAAGGCACAGTTAAGGGCTAAAATATTAATGTTCCAAAAATATTTAGAAGGACATATTATAGGGAAATATTGACACTATTAATCTTTCCATATGCTTGAGTTTTTGAAAATGTTTTAGCCCTAGATCTAGTATTGAATTGTATTCAAACAGGATCTTCATCTATATTCACATTACTTTTCATTTATGAAGTCAGTTTTTATCTCTGTCCTAGTAATACCTCTTGGAAAATCATTAGGAAGTTTTGGGATTTTCAGACGTGCTCATATACTTAGCCGCCACCTTTTTGTTTGTTTGTTTGTTTGTTTGTTTGCATGATAAGTTATAGAGATAAATAGAATTTGAATATAAAAGTTATTTTTATAGATTCTTTTAAAATCTTTGTTTTGTAGATGTTTTTTGTCCTTTTTCCATTTGCTATGTGTTATGGGTTAAATGTGTCCCCCAAAGGTGCATGTATTAGAAACTTAATCCCCATCTTGACAATGTTAAGAGGGTGGGAGGTCCTAATTGAAAGGTGGGGACTTTAAGAGGTGATTGGACCATGAGAACTGTATCCTCGTGAATGGATTGATCCATTCATGGAGTAACGGGCATGATTCTAGTAGCTTTAAAGGGAGAGCAAGTGAGGAGGTTAGCTCTCTTGCTCCTGCCATTCTAGCCCCGTGAAGCCCCGTGTCACTGTAGAGCCACCAACAAGAAGGCCTTCACTACATATGCCCCCTGGTCTGAGGACTTCCCTGCCTCTGAAACTACAAGAAATACATTCTATTTCTTTATAAATTACTCAGATATGGATATTTTGTTATAAGCAACAGAAATAATTAGTACACTAGGTTTCAGATCTCTAGTCCCAAGAATAATTTTACACAAAGCAAGAAAATCTGCTGAGAGGAAATTCCAGGTTTAGGAGTTTTGGGGCAAATGGTATACAGTTTGCAAAAAAAAGAAAATCAACATATTAGAGTTACATATTGATAGTGAACCTAAAACTGGTGCTGGGAAAACAGATATGATGGGAATCTATTTCAAGTATAAGGCATAAGATTTTACACGAAAGTGCAAGACAGGTACCAATAGAGGCCTCATTTTCTCCTTAGTATTTCCAAATTACTTTCTTTCCTACCTCCCTTCGTTTTTACTAATACAAAAATAAAAAAAAGCAAATGTTGCTTTATTTAAAATACAGACATATTTGAAATTACCATGGAAATAGCAAGATGTATGATTCTTCAAAAAAGGCAAAATTTTAGATAACTATATATATCCCAAATATCTGAAGAAAAAATTTGTTTTTAACAACTATTCTAGCCAAGCTTTCAGAGCTGTATGTAGATCTCTCTCTTTCTAGCTGCTGGGATTATTACAAAAGGAACTTGGGAAAACGCTAAGGACAAACTGTTTAATGATTTCTATTTCTTTTACTGATTTACACCTTTTTTAAGTAAAAAAAAAATCTTACTAAACTTTAAGGAGTTTAAATGCTATGAAAATTGTTAGGAGTGTTTTTAAACATTTTTTTTTAAAGTTTGACAATCATCTCAAGTTGCTTGGTTGAGCTATAATGTTTTTTTCCAGAAGTAGACTATTAAATATTTGAAAGCACTCTAATTCTATTAAACAAGTGGCTTTACCTAAAATGGGATTCCTAAATTGCTATAAAAATCTTGACTCAGGGCCGGCCTGGTGGCACACTACTACAGTGCGCCGCTTGGGAGTGCGGTGGCGCTCCCGCCGAGGGTTCGGATCCCACATACAGACCGGTTCCCGCTCACTGGCTGAGCGAGGTGTGAGCACAGCACCGAGGGTTGCGATCCCGTTGCCGGTCCCGGTCCGGTATGGGCGCGACACTGAGGGTTGTGATCCGTTGCCGGACACGAAAAAAGACAAAAAGGAAAAAAAAAAAATCTTGACTCAGATATCAGTTGGTAGGTAATGTATGATACAGCAAGCAAGAGTAATAATAATAAAAATTGCATTGCTTTTTTTCTATTCTGCTGGATTCTTTTGCTGCTTTTCTTTTGCTCTAGTAATGGAAGTTTGTACAATATTTCTTTCTTTTCTGAAGATACTAAGTCAAAAATTATTTGGAGGAATAATATTTTTAAGTACCTTAATGTTTTAAAGTGCATGAGCTTTCTTGCTTTTTAGGTATGTACCAAAAATACCATATAGCATGGAATAAACAAAGAAAATATGACAGAAACAAAGAAAAAACAATGTTCAAAATAAGTTATTTATCTTTTAAAATTTTCCATCTCCTATATTTTTATACTGAATTATTTAAAAAGTACATAGTTTTTTATGTCTCACCAAGAGGAATGTATACATTTTTATTGAAAAAATTTTAAAAAGACTACACGATCAAGGGAGAAAACTAGTCCTTAACACTGAGTGATTAGCCTTAAATAACAGATTGAAATATTGTGTGGTTTTTGGACATAAGGTTATTGTCAACAAACCTCTCCAAAAAAATGTATAACTTTCCTCATAGAAGTCCACTGTTTTGATAAGCAATTCTGACTCCCTAAGTTAATTGTAGAGCACATCTCTTAAACCTGTTCCAATGTAGACATTCAGCTGATAACCAACCTTCCAGCTGTAGACAACTGATGACGACATGTGAGTAGACCTTTTTTTGAAAGCAAACTTATATTCATATTTTTCCTCTATAAGAGTGATTCCAATATCCATAAACCAACCCAATAAGCCATCTCAGTTTGATCAGATGCTCTGAAGCGTTAGTGTGCTTTAGAAGCACTTAGAGATACTCAATAAAAATGCAATATGATGCCTTAGAAAATAGCAAGAGTCCACTAAGCCATCTAATTGAACACTATACTAGGAGATGGTAAACTAGCCCACCTGGTAAAGGGAGTTTCAGACAATATACATTAATGGAACAAATAACAGGTTTTTTTTCTGTAAGCCCAACATTTAATCATGGAATGAAAATGACTTAAGAAACATTTCTAAGAAGAGCTTTCCCTTTAGAGACTTGTACATGATAATGCATGTTTAAAACTGTGCTTGTTATACGTTATTGCTGATAACAATATGCTGAAAATCATTCGTGGATTTTTAGCCAAAACCAAATGGTAGATTTTGCAGATTGGGATAATTTTGCCTTGAATGGAGAATGAATAGAAATAATTTAGCATCTTGAAAAAATGACTTTTTTAATCCAATATTCTAAGTTAACAAATACCAGAATTACAATTTCATAGAGTGAAAAGAGAACTTTCTAACATAAGATATGGAAGGTAAAATTTTGTGACACATTCTGCTGTAATACATTGCTAAAATTATTAGCAGAATTAAGAGTATGTTAATAGTCGTGATTCCCAACAAGCCATCAACGTGGTTGGATTTGATAACATTTAATAGATACTATACTTTCCTTAAAAATCATAAGGATAGGAAAGGACAGGTTGTTATGGAGCTTTTTATTAGACTAGGAAATAATTTTCATATTGTGCTCCTAGGAGCTGAAAGTGGATTTAATACAAGTGTCAAGTTGCTATAAGGTCCGCTGTAGGGAGAAGGGGAAGAGCAGGAATCATGACAGGAAAAGGCCTGTAGGAGGTAACCTGGCCACCAAATCTGGATTCAATCAGAATTCTTCTGTTACTAAATTTTGTAGCATTTATCTTCCATGGGAAATTCCATTTAAATAAAATTGCCTGACTTTGAAGGGGTGTGTGTGTGTGTGTGTGTGTGTGTGTGTGCGTGCGTGCACATCTTTAAGTCTTTGCTAGAAGGAGTAAAAAAGGATTCTTTCATTTGGATGGTAAAACTTTACTGTTTCTTTCCAAATTTTCCTTGGGAAAACATGCATGATGATCTATATGTGCCAAAACCAAGGATAAGGAGATTCTGAAACATGAACCCACTGGTAAAACTTGTGCCAATGGGATTAATATTAAACTAATCTGAAAACTTTGAAGAACTATTATCTCAAGGTGCATTGCTCCAGAAAGTGTGATATATTTAAGAAATGTAAGTAGTCAAAAGCCCAACTGACACAAGCTTCTGGCTGATCTCTAAACCAAGAGGAAAAAGAGACCCCAAAATCAGCAACTTTAGAAGTGTCTCTGGTTTTCCATTCACCTTTTTCACCCATAAGAAATGTGATCAGGATTCTCTCTTTTGCACAGCTTGCTCTTTCCTGTCCAGATATTACTACTGTTAAAAATTATGTGAAGCATTGTTTTGGACTGAGCTTCTGCACTAGGCCACAACAGATGAGACCAAACCAAAATGGAGTCACTCCTGCTAAACACCACATACCAAACTGAAACTTTTAAGGAAGCAGGTATATCCTAAAACAGGCCATTTTCCCCCCTGAAAACCAGGGATTCTAGTCTACCTGAGTCAGCTTGTTAAGGAAGTCTCCTCTACTTTAACTTACAAAAAAGATTAACTGAAGTAACCTCATGTTAACCAATAATTTTTTCCCTGTTGTTCTGTTTCCCGTTCCCGTCTTACAAAACCAACAGTTCTGCCATTGCTCAATAAACAGAATTTTGTAGAACAGGGGCTGCCCAGATTCATGAATCATGAATAAAAGCCAATTATATCTCTAACTAAATTTGTTATAATTTGGTCTTTTGACACCACAGTCAACACTTTCTCAAAGAGGCTTTTTCAGGTTGTAGCATCCAAATTGGCTTCTTCCCAGAATTTTACTTCATCACTCTGTTTATTTTCTCCATGGTCTTGTTGCAATCTGTAGCTATCTCATATCAATGAGATGGGGCTGGTTGCTATGGCATATTTGTTTGATTGTTTATCTACTTTGTTAATTGTCTACAGTCTCCATAAAATGCAAGCACCATGAGGGAAGCTTTATTGATTGTCTTGGTTGTCAGCCTCTTCCACAGAACAAAGCTCATAACAAGCACAAATATATAATTATTGACTAACTGAAGAAATGAGTACCTTTGAAGACACATTCATTTGTGAAGGAGAATCAGCTCCATCCTGTCCAAAATAACAATATGGCTTTCTCTTCAGTTACTCAAAAAGGTATCTTCTTTGGCCTGTACTACTTAAACTAAACTTGAGCTGGTTCCCCAGGAGGATGCATGCAACTAAATGACAAACAATGATACATTTTAGGCATTTTTTTTTCCTCAAAGATTAGAAGAAAAAATACACTAAGGTATTTAAAACAGTTTTTTTAATATTAAATGAGGATACTGCTGAGGTGTAGAATAAAAACTCACTTAAATCTTTGGGATAAATTTAAAGGAATTTCTTGCATAGAGTAGTGAATCATTCCTAAGGCAACCTGGCCAGATCCTGGAAGAGTTATACACTCTCCTTTTTCTCGCTGGAAAAATTGTGGGTAAAACACTTTGTGAAGTATTTTTAAGGGATTTTGTTCTCTCTGATGTATCAGTTAGAAATTGTAAGAAATAAAAGTTTAGTTTTACAAATCCAATAATCTATTGTGAAGACAATTTATTATATTGCTTAGAAATTTCAAGTGACCCAAACTATACTGTTTCTGCTTATAAAAATAGAAAAATCTTTAAGCAAACTGATGAATGCAAACCAACATGTTATTCATGTATGCTGTCTTGAAATGGCTAAGTTTCTCTTTGTTAACCTGAACTTTAAATGTCCTTTGCTAGAAATGCAGGAATTGCCCCAAGAATTTTATCAGTATAAAAGCATCATAGTGTTTACCGCTGCAGGAAATCTTTTTGTTCATGTCTGTTTCTAGCTCTCATCTGTGAAGCTGCTTGGCCAATTTGAAATGTTTTGCTCAGAGATGATTAGGATAAGACTTTGAATGCCTTTTTCTCAGGAGAAATCATCAAACACCACTGAAGACAAATTTTTCTGAATTGAAAATCTTTATTAAGTTATTTTCGCTCATATTTTCAGTCCCGTTTGTGGAGTCTAGTAATCACACAGGAAAGAAAAAGCAGAGATACTTAAGAGTAAAAACAGAGAACAGTATATTCATTCTTCATAAAGAAGTGAAGTGGAATTATGGAAAAAGCAGATGAGGAGCAAAGAGAAGGGAAAATCAGGTGATTGAAGTAGAAGCATTGAATGGTAAGTGCACTATCACCGTGTAATGAAAGCACACTTCTGAAATCCTTTTAGAAGTCCTTTATTGTTGCAGACTTTCACAAGGACAACATAGATCATTTTATAAAAGTTATTTTAAAGGAAAAAAATGACAAACTGATGTTGCATTCTGAATTAAGGGACTTGGTCTTAATTTGAAGTTTGGTGAGCAGAGGGGATGCCTATTGTCATAAAATTAATTTTCCTCATAGTTCATTAAGACTTGAAAAGGATTCTGCTGCAGGTGCTTTATAGGACTTTAAAGTCATATGCAGGCAAAATTGACGGACAATCTCTGAGTCTCTAGTTAGAACCATGGACACTTTCTTCCCATACCTGGCATCAAAATTCTATTAAAGAAGGATTCTTCGTGTTATACAAAGAGAATAGATAAATGAGGTAATTTCAACGACAGTGATCAACACTGTCAGATTATTTGTTCAAACTCTTAGAGTAAGTAAAGCACAGAATGAATGTCTTTTTGCCCCTGAATTATCTCCATGTGTGCTAGTTAGCAACAACTATTCCCCACACTGATAGATGGTGGGCAGTCATTATTACTGTTTGATTCCATATGCCTCTTCTTGGATATTAACCTTGTTTAAAATTAAAATTCCCAGGGGTAGATTTGATTGGTTGTGCCCACAACATCACTAAGGCAGGGCAAGAAACTTCAATGTCAGATTCTCTCAGGTTATCCACAGTGGTACAGTCAGAATTTTACAAAAGGAAATCATAGTACACTCTCAAGCAGGTGGAGAAATAGATACTGGACCAACAAAAATTGGTTTAGTGAGAAATTAATATGCCTCAATATTGAGAAAGGATGGGACCTTAACCTGGAAATCTTGTGTGGTTTATAACCAGAAAAATCAAGGTTCAAATTCAGGCTGTAACACATAGCTGCTGTATGACTTTGGGCAAATAAATGTGCATTCCTTTGTCAATTAACCTTTCCTATCAGGTTAATTTGAAATATTTATTTTGCAGCAGTGGTGTAGAGGAGATAGAAATCTTTGCTTCCATTTATTCTAGACATTTTTATTGAGATTCTATACTTTCAACATTCATTTTTGTATGGCAACGTATAATTCATTAAACACTGTTATAAAAGTTTCCTTTAATGATTAAGGGAGCATTTCTCTCTTATTTTAGATATTATCATGCTTAGACAGGGAATTCTCTAAAATCATAGTGACTCTTCTTCAGTGTCACACTGTGGCACAGCACTGTGGGTGACAATTTGCTATAAAAACTCATTTCTGCCAATTAGATCTGAAGGAAAGAGTTTTAATATTTAATATTAGCATAAAGTTGTCTGGGTTATCAGTTACCAAAATATTTCTGTTTAATGAGAAGTTGTCTCTATCTAAATATTACATATGACTTAGTTAATATACATATAATAAAACATATCAGCAAAAATGAGAGCTAGCATGTACTGAGGGTTTGCTATGTACCAGACATTAATTGCTTTATGTATATTAACTCATTTAACCCTCTCTAGAACCCTATAATTTAGGTACTTTTATTCCCATTATTTTTGAATAAGAAAACTGTGGTCAATTAACTTTTTCAAGTTTGTATGGTTAATATTTTGATACTTTATAGTTTTCCTGTTTCATGAATGAGGATACAGAGGCACTGTGAAGCTGATATAATTTTCAACAGGTTACCTGCCTAATGTCAAGCAGAAATGTGGCTTGAACCTAGGCTGCAAAAAATAAAGAATATATGCTTAACCATTGGGCAATCCTGTCAATATCAGACTCAAAGGAACCACTCACAGAGATGTATATAAATAAATAAATACAGCAAAACATATAATTTATTTTCTCTAAAATATTTTAAAATTATATTCTGAATTAAAAAGGAAAGAATGTTTATTACCAGACACCTGGAAAATACAAACAAGCAGATAGAATTTAGAGTTATACATAATTCCAGAGACACTATTGCTAATACTTTTGTGTATTTACTCTTTACTATTCTAATGATTTCATTAAATAGATATTTCCTAAAATATTTACATACATAAATTTGTATCTTGCTTTGTATGTATACACAACATATATTCTTTAAGACAAGAAATGTAATGACTACATGGGATTTCATCATCATAATTATGTGGTAACCAGAAGTATTTGTTATATGGTTGGAACTAAATGAATGAACTAAATAAATTGGATATTTCCAATTTACTTTTGTTTAACAAATGTGGTCTTTTTCCAGTTTGTGCTTTTGTGAAAACTGTAGCTAGCCTTTCTATATTTCTCTTACATAAATCTATTTCTACCAAATTCTTTAAGATCAGTTGCAGAAGACTTGCTATAAAAACTATTCGGTCAAATAGGTCTCCTAATTTTGAGTAATTTTGTGTGATGCAGCATTTACATTGTACTCCCTTTATTCTTCTGTGCCATGAATCCCTTTAAAATAGACTAATGAATGCCCTCAGAATTTGGACTAGTAAGCATCTTTCCAAAGGTAAAACTCAGGGCATTATTTGGTACAGGCTGGGCTCAGAGTCAGAAACATCAACAAGGGTATAGTTTTTTTCTTCTCTTGCCATCCCATGGAAAGATGCACTTATGCCTGAACACAGCTGAATCTATCATGGAGATAGGCCCAGTAGAAAACATTACTTTACCTCCCACTTTTCTGCCCATTTCATAAATTAGACCGAGAGATGCCTTTCAGGGGACACAGAAACAATTTGAGTTCAGTAGCCAGGCAGCCTGATCTTTGTTCTAGAGGTTTAGACAATTGCATATAGAAGTCAGTTGTCCAGCATCAGGAGAACTAAAAGGCCCCTGAACCAATGGGACCTTTAGTGTCAATATGGCTCAATCCCATTGAGAGGAAGGAAACCCCTAGGCAATGTCAAAAGTTTTAGGCTATCCTCCTAGAAGGGAGAAAGCCATCTTTCCCAGACACCTCCTTGTGTCTTCCAAATAGGGCTCTGAATGTGAATCTGAAATTATGTATTTTTCCAAAGTTCTTCTACCATCTCTGGGAACTGCAAAGGATATTAAGCTATTAAAGGAGCATTTTTTCCAGAACCCCAAGGCATCTAAGCAATGCATTAAGAATAAAGGAATTGAAAGGAAACACTCAAAATGGGGAAGTAAGAAAGGGAAAAAAGGAGCGTTGGCTAAGCTCCCGCAAATTAAGATGGAAGAATTTCAGGGAACTTCACTGGCTTAGAAACCAAGCTACAAATTTCAGTTCATCCCAAGGATGAATACCAAGAAATTCATCATCAATGTGAGCCCCAAATGACAAAGCCTGATAATTACTCTGCACAAAATTTCATGGAGGTAACTCTCCCCTTGGGCCCTTTCCCATACTGTTGGTTTGTGTGTCGTTCAAGGACTTATGCTTCTTCAGTCAGATTTAAGTACTTCCCTTCCTCTCCACCTCATGAGTAACTATTACCCCTTGGAATTTCAGTAAACATTATGCAAGATCAATCCACATAGGCAAGCTAGAAATCAGATTTCTGCTGGTCAGATTTAGGCATGACAGGACCTACTCTCTTAGGGTAGTTCTTAACTACCCAACTGGCCTTGTTTGTTTCTATGAAACAATTTGCTTCTGCCATTTTCCTTATTGTAATCATATAGTGATATCAGAACTTCAGTTCTAAAGTCATATTTCTTCTTTATATACCACTATGTCTTTGTATAACATCAGAGCTCTGTATAACATCAAAACTGACTTGTGAAATCAAGCTGAGTACTATTTATATCAAGAGATTAAGCATTTAGTTCTAATTTTGAAGGTGAGAATACTTTAAAGGGAAACCCTCTATTTGTTAAAGGAGTGAAACCACCTATGGATTATTCATCCTGTTTTGGAGTATTTCGGGAAAGTATCCAAAATTCTTGTTTTCCCAGCTTTCACTGTTCTTTCTATAAAATAACCATCACCATGACAATATTCTCATGTCTCAGAAAAGATCTAAAATCACTTGACAATTTATTATATTTATATGTTTATTCTGAGACACTAGTTAAATTTAAAATCCTACCTCTCTGATTTAGTTTTTAAATATTAGAACTAACACAATCCCTCATTGATTCAGTAGGATTTGTCATCTTTGCTTCCTTCATCTAAACTTGACTTTATTTTAGTAGATTGGAAATGTGGTCATTTTGTGAAACTTATTGTATTCTAGGTAAAAGTTTGAAATATGAAAGAGGGGGTAGACAAGTGAATCATGAGTAAATGTAATATGTAAGGTGTTAATAAAAAGGAAACATAATTCAATTAGAAATTACTGTATTGACATTTTCAAAATGTTAATTCTTCCAACTCAAGAGCAAAGGATATATTTCCATCTTCTTGTGTCCTCTTTAATTTCTCTCAACAGTGGTTTGTAGTTTCTTCATAGAGATTTTTCACATCCTTGGTCAGCTTTATTCCTAAGTATTTTATTTTTTTGGTGGCTATTGTAAATGGGCTAGCTTTCTTGATTTCTTTTTCTGCACGTTCACTGCAGGAATATAGAAATGCTACTGATTTTTGTGTGTTGATTTTTTATCATTCAACTTTGCTGAAATCATTTATAAACTCTAAGAGATTTTTTATAGAGGCTTTAGGCTGTTTGATATAGGATCATATCATCCGCAAACAGGGACAGCTTGACTTCATCTGTATCCCCTTGCCAATCTGTATTCCCTTTATTTCCTTCTCTTCTTTGATTGCTCTGGCTAGCACTTCCCAAAGTGATCTACAGATTCAATTCAATCTCCATCAAAATTCCAATGAAATTTTTCTCCTAGATAGAAAAAGCTATCCAGACATTTATATGGAATGACAAAAGACCAAACATAGGCAAAGCAATCCTGAGCAAAATAAATAAAGCTGTAAGCAGACACTACCTGACTTTAAACTATATTATAAAGCTATAATAACCAAAACAGCATGGTCCTGTCATAAAAATCGACACATGGATCAATGGAATAGACTAGAGAACCCAGAAATCAATCCATATACCTATATCCATGTGATCTTTGACAAAGGCAGCAAATCTACGTGCTGGGGGAGAGACTGCCTTTCCAACAAGTGGTGCTGGGAAAACTGAACACTCATATGTAGTAGAATGAAACTAGACCCATACATTTCACCATAGACCAAAATCAACTCAAAATGGATTAAAGAGTTAAATATACACCATGAGACAATAAAACTCTTTAAAGAAAACATAGGGGAAACACTCCAGGAAGTAGGAGTAGGTGCAGACTTCATGAATAGGACCCTAAAAGCACAGGCAACTATAGGAAAAATAAACAAATGGGATTATATAAAACCAAAAAGCTCTGTACAGCAAAAGAAACAATCAACAGAGTAAAAAACAACAAACAGAGTGGGAGAAAAATTCGCAAAATATACATCTGACAAAGGATTAATATCCAGAATATATAAGGAACTCAAACAACTTTACAGCAAAAAAAACAAATAACCCAATTAAAAAATGGGCAAAGGAGCTGAATAGGAATTTCTCAAAGAAAGACATAAAAATGTCCAACAGACACATGAAAAAATGCTCAATCTAACTCAGCATCTGGGAAATGCAAATCAAGACAACTTTGAGATACCATCTCACTCTAGTTTCGTTGGCTAACAGCCAAAAGACTAAGAATGATAAATGCTGGAGAGGTTGTGGAGAAAAAGGAACTCTCATACACTGTTGGTGGGGCTGCAAAATGGTGCAGCCTTTACGGAAAATGGTATGGAGTTTCCTCAAACAATTACAGATAGATCTACTATATGACCCAGCTATTACACTGTTGAGAATATACCCAGAGAAATGGAAGTCATTATGCCAAAGGGATACCTGTACTCCAATGTTTATTGCAGCTCTATTTACAATAGCCAAGAGTTGGAACCAGCCCAAATGTCCATCATCTGATGACTGGATAAGGAAACTGGTACATCTACACAATGGAATACTACTCTGCCATAAAAAAGAATGAAATACTACCATTCGCAAAAACATGGATGGACTCAGAGAAATTATATTAAGTGAAACAAGTCAGGCACAAAAGGAGAAATATCACATGTTCTCACTTATTTGTAGGAGCTATAAATAAATAAACACACAAACAAATCGGGGGGATGGGGAAAGGAGAAGACAGAACAACCACAAAAATTTCTTGAACTATTTAAGTCAAGTGAACAGATATGATGTGTGTTGGGGTAGGGAGAGGGGTGAGAGGAATGGGTAAAGGCGCACGAAAATCAACTATGGTGTGTATTGCAATGTCAAATTTTAAAAAAAAGAAAGAAAGAAAAAGGAAATTACTGTATTGAGGATAATCAAAACATAAATTATTATAATTTATTCAGTGTAACTTCTGTTTACCCTCTCAAATTTTCTATTGTCCAGTTAAGTGGACATTGCTGGGAGGTGTTAGATTAGTGTTTGTTACAGAATGTTGTTGTTACTCACGTTTCAGTGATAGGATTGTGTTACATGACTTGTGCTCCCTAAGTCAAGGACAAACTGAAAGGGCAAGTTTTCTGAGAGACTGGACTGCATTTACTATGAAACATCTCTCCTCCCCAACTCCCACCCCATTCTTAGACCCTGCTTAGCCAAGTGGTAAATAAAGCTGAAATGATATAGCTTTGACACATCTAGATCCCTAAATTCTACTGGTGACTCTTTGGAATTGATATTCATCTAAAGATAATCCACATCTCCAGGCACCCAAGTCTGCCAATAAATATAAGGCTAGTTTTGACATTCTCCATCTGATTGGTGGGTAACTGGAAGAGGTCAGAAGTTGTATATCAGCTTGGTCAAGTCATTTAATTGAATGAAGTCATGTTGCAAAACTAAAGACTCTTTAAAAAAAAGTAAGAAATATACCCAAATACTGACTGCTGTATCCCCTTTTTATTAGTTGCATTTATCTTTTCCTTTTCTGCACCAGAAAAGCATATTTTATTTTTTTCTACATCATTACTGTTCTTTTGAAAGATATAAAATTGACAACTTGAGAAAAGAAAATGTTCCCTTTATTCACGGAGAAAACAATTATATGAGCAGCAGCAGTTTCTATTTTGTTTCCACAGCTCTTTAACCTGCCCGTGAAAAGCTCTATAAGGCACTGAATGAAGAATCAGATGGGAACCTTATTTCATTTTCTATTCACGATGAAGTCCTGCAACCCGTGGTAGCAGAGGTTTTGGAGACCTTGGATGAATGATTCATGCCAGATCAGTGACCTAATATCCGTTGAGAGGTGATACTTTTTGATTGCTATTTACCAAGGCCATCTCCCACAAAAAGACCTTCACTAGGGTGACTCCTTTCTCATCAAAAATTTCCCACTAAATCCCCCCCAGACATTAAAAATGCTGTGTTCTACCTTTGGTGAGTTTTTGAAACTGCAGACCTGGCATCTCCTAGTGAACACCTATATCCCTATTTGCAATAAAAAATAATTGAACTCTATTTCTCAAAGTGTGAAGTTCGAATTTGTTTCTAATTTTGGTATATAAATCATATTTTATAAATACAGTTTACATATTCTTTCTGATCTCTTCCTGGACATTGAGTATCAGAACCTACTGTAATAGTCCTCAAAATGTTTTGCTTCTTAACAGAAAATGATTTATTCAGTAATGTTACAGCCATCCCAGTTTAAGTAAAGATGGTATTATACTGACTTATGTGAGAGTCTCAGTTTTGCAGCACCAGTTTTCTTTGTACAGTTCTTCATGGACAAATCAAAAATCTAAAAATAATCTTTTTTATCAGTTAATGACTTTTCTCCCCATGATCACACTTCTGTGATGATGGAAAAACTTGCTTTTTTTCCCGCAAAGGAATGGATGTGGATAATATGGTGACCACCTAAGCTATGCAGTGTCCTTCCAAAACATGATATAAAGTCTGAAGAATATTCTGGACACTCAGACAAAATCCTGTCTTACTGATTCTGCTCCCTCCTTTCAAGCCACTGCTGTACAAAATCTTACTCTAATATCAGTAGTCTTATATTTTAGGTGTTGTCATGGTTTTTCTTATTCTTCTCTGCATTCAGTTAACCTATCTCTTTTCTTAACTTGCATCCTGGAAGGCTTATCTCAAGTAAATAGGACACAGCAGAACACTGCACAAAGCAATTTTACTAAAAATCCTATATCAGTTCAAAGGCTTTCTCTGTCCTCACTAAGGTTTTAATTGACATACACATTTAGAAATTCAAATTATTGATTTTCAGCAGCCCTCACTTGATAATGACTGCCCACTTAGCCAATCTCAAAATTAAAATTCAAAAGGAAGAGTTTTTATTTATTTTACAAAGATAACACAGTACCTATTACTGATAGTATTAGTTGCCTGAGCATGACTGTAACTGCATATTTTCGTTGGGTAAGCTTATAAGAGGAGAGAATTTCTTGCTAACCACAAAAACTCTGTAAATAGAATCTTTCTGGAACAACTGTTATGTGTAAAATTAGCTTTGTTTAAAATTCACATCCAAATACAATATGAGTCTATTTATCACATTATCTTCCTTCCCCACATCTAAAAATCATAAAACAGTCATTCTCTTTATCTTCATTTTACAAGCAACTGCTGAATTTGCATTGGCAATCTAAACAATCACCATGTTATAGAAATGGAAGTATTTACAATAAAAATATCTGCAGGCCAATTATTCACAACTGGAGTATTTAAGAAGATAGCTATAGGGTAAAAAAAGCAAAAATCTGTGAGCAGGAAAAGTTTTCACTCTGAAATTATCTTTAGCATCTTTTTTTCCTCATTATTTTGTTATCTATTTCTATATCCTACCCTAATTCTTAATGGCTTAAAATAATCACTTTAATTTTTCTTCATACTTTTGAGGGTAAAGAATTTCAGAAGAACTCGTCTAAGGTGGTTTGTCTCTGACTTATGTAATGTCAGCTGGAGTGCTTAGGGACGGAAGACCCACACTGAAGGTGGCTTCCTTCCCATGTCTGAATATTTAGCCTCATTGGCCTCTCCCTCTGTCTGTGATAAATCTCATCCTCTGGGGCATCTCTCCATTGATTATCTCTTCATTGTTTTTTATTGAAACATAATTGATTATACATATTTGTGGGATGCAGAGCTGACTATGAGTATTTGTGTACAATACTTAATGATCAAATCATGATAACTGACATTCATGTCATTACATGAATGTACTTGTTATTTTGTACATTACAATGTACTAATGTATTTGTACATTACAAAAGGTACTTATTATTTGTCCATTAACTAATTACTCCTTACACCTCCTTCCTCTCCCCCTTCCTCCATCTCATAACCACAGTCCTGTACTCTCCTTCTGAATGTTCAAAGTATTATTCTTTTCTTTTCTTCTTTCCTTCCTTCCTTCCTTTCTTTTTCATTTGTTTATTTAATTTTTAGCTCCCAGTTATGAGTGAGGACATGCAGTATTTCTCTTTCTCTGCCTGGCTTATTTCACTTAACATAATTTTCCCTAAACTCATCCATGTTGTTGTGAATGGCAGAATTTCATTCTTCTTCATGGCTGAGTAGTTTTCCATTGTGTATGTATACCACATTTTCTTTACCTCGGTCAATCACTGGTGGACATTTAGGTTGGTTTCATATCTTGGCTACTGTAAATAGAGCTGCAATAAACATGGGAGTGCAGTTTTCCCTTTAACACAATGATTTCCATTCATGTGGGTATATACCCAGTAGTGGGATTGCTAGATCATATGATAGTTCTGTCTGTAGTTGTTTGAGAAATCTCCATACTATTTTCCATAAAGACTGTATTAAAAGACTGTATGAATAAGACTCCAAAATCACAGGCAACAAAGGGAAAAATAAACAAATAGGATTATTTCAAACTAAAAAGGTTTTGTACAGCACAGGAAATCTACAAACAGGCTACAAAATGTGAGAAAATATTTACAAAGTATGCATCTGACAAGGGTTTAATATCTAAAATACACAATGAACTCAAACAACTT
>NW_007730620.1:112670-113626 GCF_000696425.1 Galeopterus variegatus
TTTTCCATAAAGACTGTATTAAAAGACTTTATGAATAAGACTCCAAAATCACAGGCAACAAAGGGAAAAATAAACAAATAGGATTATTTCAAACTAAAAAGGTTTTGTACAGCACAGGAAATCTACAAACAGGCTACAAAATGTGAGAAAATATTTACAAAGTATGCATCTGACAAGGGTTTAATATCTAAAATACACAATGAACTCAAACAACTTAATGGCAAAAAACCCCAAATAATCTGATTAACAAGTGAGCAGAGGTTCTGAATAGGTATTTCTCAGAGGAAGACATACAAATGTCCTCAACATCACTAAGCATCAGGGGAATGCATGTCAACACCACATTGAAATATCATCTCACCTCAGACTGGCTATTATCAAAAAGAGAGAGGTGGGGAGGGAGAGGGAGAGGGAGAGAGAGAAAGAGAGGGAGAGGGGGAGAGAGAGAGAGAATGTCAAATGCTGATGAGGATGCAGAAAAAGGGGAACTTCCTACACTGATCTTCTCTTCATAAAGTATGGAGGTCTCGCAGAGTAGCTGTATTTCTTATGTGGTGATTGGCTTCCAAGAGCAAGTGTTTCAAAAAAGGAGAACATGGAATCTGCCAAACTTATGGTTCACATCTGAAAAGTAGCACAGAATCACTCTATTCTACGATAGCCCCCCTTTCCGAGGTTTCAGTTACCTGCAGTCAGGTTCAGTCATAAACATTAAATGGGGGATTTCAGAAATAAAGAATTCATGGGCTTTAAATTGCACATTGTTCTGAATAGCAAGATGAAGTCTCACAACTTCCTGGGCAATCTCACCCTGGACATGAATCATCCCTTTGTCCAGCATCTCCCCACAGTGTCCTCTATGGCCCCCTTAGTCACCTAGTAGCAGTCTTGGTTATCAGATTGACGGTGATGGTATCACAGCTACTCAGAACAATGCTCAATTTAAAACCTGTACA
>NW_007730620.1:113720-116607 GCF_000696425.1 Galeopterus variegatus
AGCAAGATGAAGTCTCACAACTTCCTGGGCAATCTCACCCTGGACATGAATCATCCCTTTGTGCAGCATCTCCCCACAGTGTCCTCTATGGCCCCCTTAGTCACCTAGTAGCAGTCTTGGTTATCAGATTAACTGTGATGGTATCACAGCTACTCAGAACAATGCTCAATTTAAAACCTGTACGTTGTTTATTTCTGATAGATCTCACTTAGTATTTTTGGACCACAATTGAACATGGAGAACTAAACCAGAGGAAAGCAAAACTGTGAATAAGAGGGGACCACTGTATTGGGTCTGAATGAAGATATTTGTAGAGCTTAAAGTCTAGTGAGGAAGACATGAGCTAATTAAGTAAGCAAAAAATATACAGTAAAATGTCATGAAAGAAAGAATAGTATAAAGATACTGGATAAAGGAGAAAAAATCTTTATCTGAGGCCTTCATCTGAGGAGGTAATACTCAGGCTGAGATGTTAAGGTTGGGGAGGGGCCAACTGGATGAAAGGTGAAGGTAATAATAATAATAATGCAATACAGTCCTTGTTTGTAAGAGAATGTTGACTTCTACATACGGAATAGATTTGAAAAGGACAGGAATAAAAACAGGGAGACCATTTAGGATGACACCGGCTTATGGTAGATAGAGAAGTTTACTCCACCTCAGCATTACTGACATTTTGAACAAGATAATTCTTTGTTGGGGGAAGGGGGCAGTCCTGTACATAATAGGATAATTATTGTCAACTCTGCCATCTTTACACTAGATTCGAGTAGCAGTCCCAGTGTCACGACAACCGAAAATGGCTCAACACAATGGCAAATGCCCCCTGGGGGTTAATATCATCCCAAATAAAAACCACTGTGTTAGTACAGCCAATTCATATGGAGAGAAGCAGACAGATATGGCATATATTTTAGATTAGGAGCCAAATGATCGATTGTTTTATTTAATTAGGTTGGGGGAGAAAACGATTTCCAGTTTGAACAACTGAGTGGATACCATCTACTGAGATGGGGAAAAATTACTGATAAAAATTTATGGGAAAAAGAGTTCAGGTGTGAATATAAATTTTAGGAATGAGTCTACAGGAAATGTATGTGTATATATCAGGTTGGCATTTGAATATATCAATATAGTCAGTTTATTGAGTAGGATATATGTGGCCCTATAGTCAGAAGTTACCTTTAATTTGACTCCAACTCATCTCTACAAACAAATCCTTTTAAGATCCACGTTTTCTTCCCCTTGATATCAACATTTTGGCAAGTCCCACATTATTCCATCCAGTTTGAGTTATAAGAATAGTGTAATTTTAGACTACTATTTATATATTATATATTTTATACTAATAGTATATATTTTGTAGTATATATAACAGTGTATGTATTTGATACTATTATTGATATATTAGAGTAAATTTATAGTAAATATGCTTTTTAAAGCAAAATTGGCCAAGTCTAGTTATAAATTAATTACAACTAAATATAAATTAAATTATAATTATATAAAATTTCATATATTTTGTATTAAATTTTTCAACTTATAATTTTTTAATTATAAATACAATTTTAAATTAAATGCAATTGATTAATTATAATTAAATCACTAAGACTAAATCAAAGCTTTATCTATCCATTCAAAAATTCTACTTTTCCCAATCTCTGGTCTCATCCAAAGTGAGAAAGGAGAATGTGGTGTTTTTTTCTCCTCCTTTATCTCCTCCCCCTAATTTTTTAGGGTCCTCTAGTATCTTGTCAAGGAGAGAAGCAATTAGAAGAAAAAAAGAGCTCAGTTTTACATAGATCTGTGCTGCTATAATCTCATTATCAATATACTTTGTGTAGCAGATGCTCAGATGCTGTTTTTCTCATAAGACAGATACGTGAGTTTTTTTGTAGGGGACGTCTGGCTCACAGGATCTCATGCACTGTATAGTTTCTCGAAGAGGGTGATATTCTCTCCAATTCCTCCCACTGGTATTTCAGCCTACTGCTTGTTTATGAAGAAACTCCTTTGTCCCCCACAAGCCACATTTTTGTTCAAGTTCTTTTAAATATGGTTTAAATCTGAACCATCTACTTGACTCATGAGAAATTCACTCATCTTTGTTTCTCTAAAGAGTAAACAGGCAGCTTGCCAACAGTTGAACTCTGTCCCTGCCTTGCCCCCTGGATTTCATGTATTTTTTTCTTTCCTCAAATAGCCTAGAAGCGAAAGCATCTCCAATTCTAGGCTCACGCTCACATATATCCCCAAATTCCACAGGATATATATCCACCCCTCTCAAAAACCACTTACTACTATGATGGCAACGATCCCCCATGATTCCACTGTTCAGCACACATCCAGCCCAGAGGGCAAAACCAGTCTCTTCTTTGGACAAATATTTGCTATGAAGAGGAGAAATCCCTTTTCTTTTCTTTTCAGCATGGAAGAGGAAAAAGTTTTGGCATTCCTCTCCTGTGCCTGTTATTCATAATTCAGTCTTTCCTTCTTCAATGAATCCCATTTTTAAATAGAATTTGGAATTAGGTAATGGAACTTATGGTTGCAGTATATTATCTAGCATGTCATTATAATATAGAGATGTGCATTGCCTATTTTTTAAAGATTTAGTGTTTCAGCAAATTTCTGAGACAATATTCTGTTTCTTCAACTTGTAGCTCAAAGGAGTTTGATAAAAGTGTTAAGATCATACATAAAATGGATTTAAGGGTATAGCAAAGGCCAAAATCACCTAGGAAAATTATGTACAGAAGAAAAAAAAAGCTATAGAAACATTCTGGGGAGTTCCCACATGTATAGTTCTGGTGAGTGAGAACATTTGAATAAAGACCAAATGTGACTGTAGTTACAAGAAAATAATCAGGGAGCCAGCCTGTGGCTC
>NW_007730620.1:118216-119402 GCF_000696425.1 Galeopterus variegatus
ATGGCCTTTGATTTAAGAAATACTTCTTTGAATATGAAAGTAGAAATAAGGGTAAAGATGGGCACAGTTAAGTTTTTAATGAGAAACAGAAAGCTAAAGGTATGTCTTTTATATAGGTTAATTGCATTAAAATATGAACTAATGTCATCTGATAGAATGATGGAGAGTAGAAAGTGGGATAATTTGAAAAGCCTGGGAGGAAAGGTGACATTTCTTAAGAAATATAGTCCTAAGGTTAGAAAGCTGTACTGAGAGTCCATTTGACACATGTAATTATGATTTAAAGTAAATTCAGTCTGCCAGATTATGTGATCTGGGTGTGGTTAAAATGGTGGATCATAGACTAACCTGGATAGAATGAGAAGTGAAGACAGGATTGTTGATAGACAGAAAGAAATTAGTGACATAAAGTAAAGGTCATTATATGTTCAAAAAATTTAAGCAGAAATACTTGAGTAAGTAGAAAGGAAAGACAGGGAATTGTGCGGTACAATAGAATGCATGCATTCAAGAGTCTGACATCAGTTTGAATTTGGTTATGGTGAATTCTAAAAAGCAACCTTGAAATGTAGTGTGTGAAGTATAATGTGTTGGGAGGGGGAAAAGGGAAGGTCATTGATGATTGACGATAAAGAGGTGAATAAACGGNATGTTTTAAAAAAGAAAGAAAATAATCAGGAGAGTGTGACTTCATGGAAATTCTCATAATTAGGTCTCTCAGTTGAAGACAAGGAAATTTTCCTTAGCTAGTTTAAACCAAAAGAGATTTATTAAAAATACTATGTGACTATGTGGCTTACAATATCTTTGGGAAGATACCAGAATTTAGCTTGGATGTGTAACAGCCCTATAGAGATTAGCCAGAGAAAATGCCCAGACTTATCTGGAAACACTACAGCCATCACTTCACTAAATATGTCATCTATGACATCAGGACGGGGAAACCAAGAAAGCCACTGCAAGCACCCAAAGGTACCAGATGTGTCTGCTTCCATACTTGCCTGTATATTAAATATCTCTGTCTCACTACCTGACCTTGAAAACCTAGAAGTCACTGGTAAAGTGAACAACCATTTCAATCTAGTGGTGGGAACAGAAACTACCCTCCAGCTTGTCAAAAAGTAAACACAATATGGAAATGCTGAAAGAGCATGAATGAAACTATTAAAAGCTTTGAACTGAAAGA
>NW_007730620.1:120933-122359 GCF_000696425.1 Galeopterus variegatus
AAGTTTTTTTTTTTTTTTTTTTTTTTTTTTTTTTTTTTTTTTTTGCAAGAGGGTAGAAGGTTAGTATTCTGAAATATAAATGGTGAAGACAGAACACAATTACCCAACCAATTTGTATGAAAAAATTATACAGCCAGCACTTCAGGTGCTGGTAGGGAAAACAGTGCTCCCTGGTAGAAGCTGCATTTCAGTTAAAGTAAAGAAATTCTGGGAATACTTTGAGATGCAGTTGAGATGTAGAAAAGGTGGATGATCATTTTTTAGAGATCTAGAGAACATAATGGAAGGGCATAGAAAAAAGGGAATATGTGGATGAATTATTTGGTCATATTAAGAGGAAAGGATGAGAGTGAATGTCTGGAAGACAACTTATGAAGGAGAGGCTTAGCCTTCAGGCAATAATTAGAGTAAGCAGATCTGAGAGGTATTGTGGTTTAAATTTCAGAGTCTTTCAGCATGCGTCTGAGTCCTTTGAGATACATGCACCAGGACAGAATTAGTTGTGAAAGGTAAGTTTTTTTTGAGAAAATGACTGTGAGGTATAGAAAGAGAGCAAACATTTAGCAGGCAGGGAGAACTTTCAGACCTCAATGTAGGTCTGATTCCTGTGAGAGAAATGATGGAAAGAAGGAAGTTTAAGTAGAAAGAGCCTCAGACTATAGTACAGCTTTGAGAACATTTTGGGTGCAATGATAGGAAATCCCCAAGCAAAGATTGTCCATTAGAGGAATCCTTTGTGAGCAGAAATAATGCATTTCTAAATTGTGTTATAATCAGTTAATGACTGAGGAACATGGCCTCTGAATAGGAGATAGTAGTCTCAGCCTGCAGCTTAACTCCTTACAGAAACATCTGTTGAAGAGATGTGGGTAGCCTACCTCCACGGCTGTCACAAGTAAACATTCAATTCTAGTACTGTCAGACTACATAACTCTTATTTTTAGGGAAGCTTCCTTTGAAGATGTTCCTTGAGATAGCACATTGTTCCCCCAGAATGCATCATATCATAAACTTTTTAAAGTTTCTATTATATTTACATTTTAGTGGAGAAGACAGAAAGAACATATTCAAAAAATAAACAATTATGCAATGTGGTGAGTTCTATGAAGTTTCCTTATGACACCTTTGAAAAAGAGATGAAGGGAAAGGACTTTGTTAAAGTGTAAATTGATTAATTTACAACTTTTTGAATGGCCTTGCCCCCAAACCATTGAATTATTCATCATTGTTAGCACACAGAAAACTTTTTTTTTCTTTTTTTTTATTCCTTTTTGTCTTTTTTTTTTACTGACCGGTAACAGGATCGCAACCCTCGGTGTCGCGCCCGTACCGGGGACCGGCAATGGGATCGCAACCCTCAGTGTTGCTCCTGCACCACGCTCAGCCAGTGAGCGGGAACCGGTCTCCACATGGGATCCAAACCCTC
>NW_007730620.1:122523-149394 GCF_000696425.1 Galeopterus variegatus
GGGAGCGCCGCCGCACTCCCAAGCGGCACACTCTCCAGTGCGCCACCGGGCCGGCCCACACAGAAAACTTTTAAGTGACATCACTAGATCTTGTTCTTAACTATGTCCCATGTCCCATTCAACCTTTTTTTTAAAAAAATAAAAAAACAATAACTTAAAATGTCAATGAAAGATATCAGCAGGTTGTGGGAAGCTGATGGGGAAAGCTGACTCTTGATTTTGAGGAATGAAAGAATCAGAATCCAAAATTATATTAAGTGTCTGGTATGGCAGTCCAGAAGAAATTAAATAGGAAAAGATTTATCTCACAGTTCTAACATTGTAAGTGCAAGATGGTGAGAACCACATTCTGTGCTGCTATGTCTAGAAAAAGGCTGGCAGTACCACTTTCAGATTTGGAAGTCACATTTTAAAAAAGATTATTGACAATGAAAGAGCTTTTACAAGGAAAAACAGGACTGACAGGTGACTTAAAGATATGCCACATACTTAACGCCTTTCAATAGGTGCTGGAATCCCACCGATCTTAGAATTAAATCCTAAACCAGGTGCGTGTGTCTCAAGCAAGACTTTCTATATGGTTTTCAAGCAGACCAGGTACCCTCCTGTATCACGGATTTTAAACTTGAACATTCAACCTTCTCCACTCTAATCATCAATACAACCAACCACCTCAGTTCTGAAGAGATGGAAAGGTGCATGTAAGCATATACATGCATGCACATGCACACGCACATGCACATGCATACACATACTTGAACACTTGTGTCAAGACTCACTTACCTCATGTCTAAAATGGTACTTGTCATGTGTGACTCATCCAGTAAGGACTCGCTCAGTAACTAATCTGAGGAATATTTTTGAAGAAATGAACATGCTTAAACTGAGAACAGACTTTTGGGGAGGAGGGTAGAAACTGAGTAATTGTTTAAAATATTTAGAGGGCCTTGTTTTAGAAGATCTATTAAATTGTTTTGGTGAGATAGCAAGTGGCAGAATTAGAAAAAGCAAATGCTATCAAGTCAGAGTTTAGCTCAACAATTGGGAAAGTTTTCTAAATGGAATAATTATCTAAAGAATAGATTACTTTTTCAAATGCTGATTTTTCTGTCACTAAAATGTTCAGAAACCTTATTTCTTTATTTCTTTGGAACATTTTCTTTTCACATTACAATGTCTCTGAAATTGTACTGCCTCTTTTATGTGGGGTTGTCTTAAAATTACTATTGTAATTATTATTTTCCATGCATTTCTGATCAGCAGACTATGTCAACATTAAACTTGAAGAACAGTTGTCACTGGATTGAAAGATTATCCCACGTGTTACCTCCCAGGAATCAAAGCTGTGGGAAGGTGAGGGGAGATGGTGATCAGATGTTTAGCAGTGTTCCTGGAATAGGCTATTGATGATATCCTGCCAATTCTATTGATTAACACAGAGAATGATCTTGTGTAGAAAAAAAATAAGCATTTGAATCTTGAGTTGATTCAGAAGAAGAGGTGCTGAGATTGTAAAAGTTTTAGAATTCTTTCACAAAATAATTTGCTTTTATTTTCCTTTGGTGTTTTCACAAAAGTCATATATGAAAACAGATTATACACAATTAATTGTAAAAGAAGGCTTTAGTAAGTACATAATTTAAATGATGTGAAAGCACCGCATCAATATTTATTTGGCAATATCTTTTTTTCTCTTCCAAATGGTAAATAAACTAATGCATGTCTAGCAATCAATTTTGTCTTATAGTCTATGAAGGATGATTTAGATTCTAGACTATGCTATCATTTAAAAAGGGATGTTAGAGTGCATACACGGGAATTAGATACATAATTGGAATTTAACATAATTCTATTCTATTTTAACCTTAGCTTTCTTTACTTAGTGTTATGGGTTATATTATGGCCAACAAAAAGATATATTGAAGTCTTACCCTTGGAAACTGTGAATGTGACCTTACGTGGCAGTAGCCTTTGTGGGTGTAATCAAGGTTATACTAAACTAGGGTGGGCCCTAATCCAATATTACAGGAGTCATTATAAGAAGAGAAAAGAGAGACACAGAGGGAACACCCTGAGAAGACACAGAGACACAGAGAAAAGACAGCCATGTGAAGCTGGAGGCAGAGATTGGTGTTATGATGTAAAAAGCTAAGAAATGTCTTGAGTTACCAGAAACTGGAAGGGGTGAGGAAAAATTCTTCCCCAGAGCCCTCAGAGGAATTGTGATCCTTCCAAGACCTTGTTTTTGGACTTCTAACCTCTAGAACCGTGAGATAATTTTTTGTTTATTATCTCCATTAGTTTCCTAGGACTCCCATAACAGAGTATGCCAAACTGTGTGACATAAAACAACAAAAATTTGTTCTCTCCCAGTTATGGAGCTTAGAAGTCCAAAACCAGGTGCTCTCTTGAAGGCTGTAGGTGGCAATCTGTTCCATGCCTTTCTTTTAGCTTTGGTGTAGACAACAATCCTCAGAGATCTTTGGCTTGCCGCTGCATCACTCAAATCTCTTGCTCTGACACATTCTCCCCTGTGTCTTCACATTGTCTTCTTATAAGGAGTCATATTAGGGCCCACCATACTCCAGTATGGCCTCATCTTAATTAATCACCTCTGCAAGCACTCCATTTTGAAATAAGATTATATACCGAGGCACTGGGTGTTAACACTTCAACATATCTCTTCGAAAGACACAATTGAACTTGTACAGTAAGTTCACAAAGAAAGTTATTTTCCATATTGATTAGATAAAAATCTCAGCAGTGTACCTTTACTTTCATTATATTGAAAACATCGTTTCTTGTAAACACCTTTTAACTCATGTTATCAGACAAAATACTAATTTATGTTTAGGAAGTGTCTAAATTGTTTATTTTGAGTCTTAAGCACTAATGAATGTAAAGAATATTGTCTCACCAGGAGTCTGACATATTAAATTTAGTCTGATCTATATTTCATTAATCCTATTAGGAAGAAATAATAGAGATCATTTCTAGGACAATGACATTTTAATATTTGAGTTAATTATTAAGTATTAATGAAAACAAGATTGTCATATCAGCTTATTTATTCCTTTAAACACCAATCTTTTAAAATAGATAATGCAAAAGACAGATGACAACTATATAAATTTATTTGAAATAATTATAGTCTAACCTAATAACAATAAACTGCCCACATTATGCAGTTATCAGTATATTCTGGGTTGTATCAACTGTTTTTAAAGGTTAAATTGACTAGGTATCCATTTATATTTCCAATTATGACAGTTTAAGTACCTAGAACTCATGTTTCTATTGTTTCTTCCTTTCCTAATAAGTCATTAAGTGATTTAATTTTGCAATGTTCTCAATAAATGCCATGACTGGTATAATGAAATAAATGATTTTTTCATACCATAATTTGGCAATTTAATTGAATGTATGTAGTTTGTGTGTATATAAATATTTGTGTGTGTGTGTGTGTGTGTGTGTGTGTGTATAAAGCAAGGACATTTTTTGATCACTCACTCCATCCATAATAGGAATGAAAAAGAGCATTTCATTGAAAAAATAATTTAGAGTAGTTTGATTTCCATGGTTGAGACACCACAAATTTCCCTTCCAGTAGACCTATCACAGTTCAAAATGTTCTAATGTGTAATTGCAACACACCACCTCTTAATTAGAAAGGAAATGCTTTGTGACACATCTATCAATTCATTAGTTAAGTTTGGGATGAAGAAAAACCACTAGTGTAATTCTAAATACTCTTCCATGGTTAACATCCTGTGTAATTTATGGCAACACTCTAAGAAGAATTCTAGATTTTAGCAGTGTTTCTTGCTTCCTTTAAGGTCAACTTCTCCTTCTATGACAGAATAAGATGGTACAGAATGAGACAAGAGATCATGTTTGAAAGGCACAGAACTCTTAAGAGAATAATTGAACTGTGATAAGGGAATCTTTGCGGGGACGCCTCCCATTCATAAGATTAAGCCCGATAAAGATCTTTTAATGAAATACGGTGTTTGCAGGGCCTCATCATGAAGGGATGATGGCAAGGCCTCATCGTGGGAGAAGATGCCAGCATTCCACCCTGATATTCTGGAGCTCTGTGTGCTTGTTATTTTATTCTTTGCTGCCTCATAACTATCACTCTGGGAGACTTGGAAGTAGGATTCAAAATTATACTAAAATATTTAATCATACTAATGATACTTATGATTATGGATTTTCAGGAGATGGCTTATGGCAGTGGGGCCCAGAAGGGGACAACGAACCTATGTAGGCATTCGTCTTGTCTGGTGCCTGAGAGTTTGGCCTGGCTGCTTGGAAGGAGTTAATGTACAATCTTTTGTTTTACAATAGAAGTAGAAGTTAAGTTGTAAGCAAGTTAATTTTTAGAGTGTTTATTTAGGAATAAAGAATAGTTAGATGTAGGTGTGAATCAAGTTTTAATAACGTCATAGAAAGTCTATTGTACCATGGATGTAGTTTTGGTAATGATTGCAAGTGATGAAAAGTGATGATTATATGGGACCAGTGGGTTGTAATGTTCTTGCTCAAAGGAAAGGACATTGTAATTGTCTTTTCTGGGAATAAACTGTAATGCTATTTTTCTTAGAACATATGTCACTTACAAAGAGATATTATGATATTGTTCATTGATTATTTTATGATTATGTAGCAAATAAGAAAGAAAAGTATAAAAGTCTGATGCTTGCTTCAATAAATTGTCAGCATTCAGCAGATCCCTTGAGTCTGTGTGTTTGTTGTCCCAGCATTCAACAGATCCTTTGGGTCTGTAGGTTTGCTGCCGCTCCATCGCCGACGCTGCCCTTCCTCCCTTTTGGGGGATCCTTACCAGTGGGGACCTTTACAATCTCTGTGCTGGGGCTGGTCCCCGGCAAATCTTAAAAGATTAACCCTAAAAGAATGCCATTTTGTGGTCTTGGAAAGAGGCAAGAATGTAGTTATATTGCTAAGCTCCTGCAGAATGGGAAGACCGGTCAATAAACTAAAAAGAGAACTGACAACACTTTCTCTGACTTCCTGTTTTGAATAACGAAGGGCTAACATAATTGTAGTCAAGGTCCAGGGACTTCAGCTGTTCCAATGTGCCTCTATTAATCTGGCATTAAAGATGTTAAAGTCTACTCTTCCCATTCCAGAAATAAGAAAGCTAGTCACATTCATTTTAATCTATCCTATAAGCTAGTGAATACTGAATGCATTCTGATTGATACCTATATGAGGAATACCTTTTATCTTTTTAATGTCAAGTTAGTGCCTCATAAATCACTAGTTTTCCTTGGAAATCAGAAGGTAAATATAACATTAATATAGACTTTGTTTATTTTTCTAATATATCTTTTTCTAAGTGCATCAAAAATACTTGATACTAAATTTTTACTATTCAAGGGATGTTTATCTACAAAGCAAACTGTAAGAGTATGGTATACTTTTGATAAATATCAATTGCTATGGTCTGAATGTTTGTGTCTCTTCAAAATTCATATGGTGAAATTTTAACCCCTAATATAATGGTTACTAGGAGGTGAAGCCTTTTGGGAGGTGATTAGGTCTTTTTTGGTGGAGCTTTAATGACTGGGACACCACAGAGAGCTACCTACCCCTTCTACCATGTGAGGACAGAGCAAAAAAGCAACATCTATGATGAACAGGCTCTCTCCAGACACATAATCTGCTGTTGCCTTGATCTTGGATTTCCCAGTCTCCAGAACTGTGATAAATACATTTCTGTTGTTTATAAACTCTCCAGTCTATGGTATTTTGTTATAGCAGCCTGAACAAACTAAGATATCAACCACAGCGAGGATATAGCAAGAATACAACCTGTTGTGTGGATGTGCAAGGGCAAAATATGGATTGATGAGTGTAATCCACGGGCAAACAATTAGGTTAAGAAAGAGTAGGACTTTCTACTGCTGTTTAAAAGAGGAAGAACTTCTTTCCAGAAGAGTGAGTTCTCAAGAGTTGACTATTCAGTTTATATTCCCTGCATTAGCTTCGTTTCCTCTTTTCCAAGAGCTCCTATTTTTGGAAGGAGTCTGTGGTTTCAGGGTTGCCAACTTGCTTTTTTTCCAGGAGTAAAAAACCTGATCAAGATTAAGCTGATCCATTCCATTCTAGTCCATAATGATTGGCTCATGTTTGACAAGTGACTTAAACTTACTCAAGCAGAGTGAATGAATCTTAAGATCTTTTCTGGGAGTTTTGAGATAAATGTGTCTTCCTCTTTGATAAATGTGTATGACACTGAGGAGTCTGAATTAGTGCAAATAATATTGCTACATGTAAGAGGAGCAGGCAACAGGAGGGTGGAGAGGGCACAGGTAAGAGGAAAGACAGGAAAGAATACCATGGAAAAGAACCTGGGACTCTGATGGCATGGTGCACCTCTGGATCAAATCATATCTGAAGGAAGCCATGTCTTTGGACTTTGTGACTAGATAAGCAAGTAAATTTCCAATTTGCATTTATGTGAGTTTGAGTTCAGTTTCATGTCGCTTGGAGCCACAGGCACACCTATATAACCTGACACTTGACTTGCAGAACTACAGGGTATTTGATTATCAACATCAACACCAGGACCTGCTGCTGTGTTGGAGGCAATCTGCTACAATTATAGTTTGAATTATTAAAATTTGGAAAGGTTTTCTTTTAAAATAAAGAAAAAAACATAGGGTTTTTATAGAACGACATCACTATCACTTAATTAGGAGTAAAAGGAGTATTTTAATAATTATCATGGCTAGAATTGTACATAGCTCATGACTTCTTTTTTATTGTCTCAATTCTTGAGTCCGTGTGCAGTTATTATGCTTGTGAAAATTATTCATCATGTATTATGGACAGAAACAGCAGCTTAATGTAAGTGATCTACAAGCTTATTTATGGAGAATGTTTCCAAGGGTATGGAACTATGAGCTGAAAACAAGTAGCAATGAAGAAGTAACTTCTAAAGACCTTGAAATGCTGAGATTTGTGATTCTATATCTGCATTTGCAAATTCAATCCCAGAAACTGGAATTCTCTTTTTGTTTGTTTATATCTTTTGTATCAAATAATTTAATTTATTTTCATTTCTATTTGTCCTTCTAGTGTACCAAAAGAAAGTGATATTTTTATTTCTGAAGATAGTCATTGCTGTACTTAAAAAATGCACTTCTGTTTCCCTGGCCTGTCAAAGGACTTCAACATCTTTGCCTACAAAAAAAAAAAAAAAAAGTTCAATTCATTTTAATACGTCAGGCACAACCTTTGTGTAAATTACTTAAGCTTGCTGAACTTGGCTTTTTTGATGTAAATGGAATCATAATAAAATAATTTTCTGAAAGGTTTTTAATGAGTTTTGGATACGATCATATGTGTAAAGTGTTTAGCACAGTGTCTGGCACATATGGAACATGATTGCTTCAATTTGCATGAAATGAATCTGATACAATATATGACTTAGATGACCGCTGCTTTCCAAAGATATTCTGAGACAGGTGAATAAAATAAACATAATCCTAACTAATATTAATATATTACAGATCCCAAAGCATTTTGATATATGTAATCTTTTTTTATTTTACATAAAAATGAGTTCAGTATCATTATTTACAATTTACAGATAAGGAAATTGGTACTCAGAGAAATAAAGTGATTGTTATAGGTCACGCAGTCAGAAAATGGAAGGTTTAATGACCCAAATTCAGGCCTCTGACCCCTCGTCCAGTATTCTTTCTGCTATAAACTCACTTCATTTGATCATCATGACTCTTATCTGAAAGAGCTCAGTATGGATCTGCACAATATCACATGCATACTGGCAAAAAAAAAGGAGCATTGAACAGTCTTGAAATTTAGTAGGAAAACTATCCCTGATAAATAATTTAGAGTCAATATAAATGTGTACAAGCAAGGTCCAATTGAATGTAATGCATTTACTTTTACAAAGTCTTGAAGATATGATGCTTTAGAGAATTAGGGCAGTTTTAGCTATGCATAGGACTGGATCAAAGAATATGTTGGGGTTAAATATAACCATAATTCCAAAGATCATATTTTGCATTAGAATAGCACTTTAACTTTTTCATGGCCATTCATATGGTTTTTTGTTTTTGTTTTTTATTTTCTCTCTCATTTTTAAAATTTGTAGCATTGCTTTATGGTACTCCCAGAGAAGCTCTCTCAATGTAAAATTGTCATTTTTAAGATTAAGTGATATGAGCAGTTTTATTTAATATTTTTTTAATAAATAATCTGGACTTTACTGATAAATTTTCAGATGTGCAGCAGAATGTATTTTGGTGTGGGAAAGTGTTGAGTAACCAAGAATAAACCGTAAAACTGTATTTTGGGGCTATGTGGATTTGGTGTGTAGGAATGTATATGTATTAGGGAGTATAAGTACAATATAAGGTAAAATATTTGGAAAAGGTAATACAAGCTCTATCATAATGATAAACTTTTATCTCTCACTTTACAAATCAAGGCAAAAATCTAGAAGTCATTGTGAACAGGGCCAATGTAGTGCTTTAAGCAAAATAATCAATTGGATACTTGGTATGACTGCTAAAGTTAGTAGAGATGAATTTGCATAAAATTTATTTCTTCATTTTGAAGAAGTAATAGTGCATGAGACCTGGAAAATCTTTTGCAATTGTGGATGCCAACCTTTATGAGAACATTGATGGTATTATTATTCACCTGCCCATTTCCTTATTCGCACAGTTCAGTTATTAGTAACACAGGAATGTATAGTGGTTCAGGCTGTAGTCATCCAGTCTAGCCAGTTGGTCAGTGGTAGTCTCTTTTTGCCAGTTGACACCATGAACAGAGTTCCAAGCAACCTGACACTAGACTGTTATTAGTAACACAGGAATGTATAGTGGTTCAGGCTGTAGTCATCCAGTCTAGCCAGTTGGTCACTGGTAGTCTCTTTTTGCCAGTTGACACCATGAACAGAGTTCCAAGCAACCTGACACTAGACTGAGAGATCAGTATATGGATTTGCTAAGGAGCTGGAACTCTAGCTAGGAAGAGGGGAACACTGAGTGTAGAGCCAGTCTAATCATTAATGGTTTTGTATATCACGCTCAAGAGTTTAGGATTTTTCTGAATGATAGACTGAGTAATGAGGCGTACATGATTCCAGAATGTTGTCAATTAAGACTTGTACGACTACAGCTGAGTTAACACTGGGAGAGCTGGTTCACGGATCTCTGACTTAATTCTAATATGTTTTGCAATGTTCTTCTGAATTAATAGTCAAACCTATAGAATATAATGGAAGGATTTCTTGGTACCTCTAATACCATTTATTAAACCTAATTTGGGGGTCTATAAACTGCCATTAAAAATCATTGTACAATGAATGTTTATCTTATTATTATTTTTTAAATTTTCACTTATTTTGTTATACACACTCAGATTATCACGCAAGCCTCTCAAAGGACTACTGAAAGAGACATCAATATAAAACTTTCATTTAATTCCTCAAATATTTAATGTATCTTAAAGCTCCTTTCTTCTCTTACTGGAGCTACTGCTGTTTGGCTTCGGTAGCACAGATGTTTTTCCTCTCCGTGTTGTCATAATTAGAAAACTTCAGCCCTATTGTTAGGAAGTAGGAATGATAAGGAATCCTTTAGTCAGTAAATTGCTCTATGAGGTATAATTGTGTCTGTATAATAGGGAATTATGCCAATGAGAGTGCTGTTAAAAACAAAGAGGTTGGGGAAAAAAAGAAAAAGAAAATGCAAAGTTGATAGTTTAAATAGTAAACTTTCTGGTGCTTTACACTGTAGGAAAACAAAGTTGAATTTCTTTTCAGTGTTGGTTCCTGCTTCTGAGTATATTCAGAGCATCACATAGGTCATTGCATGAACTGTTGGCAAGTGACTTAAGGCAACTTGACCCTGTACCTATCTGAAGTTACTTTTGAGAAATAAATAGTAGCCACCAAAAATCTTAGAGATGAATGAGTTTTAGTTATGCTACCCCATACCCCCAAATAAAAGTGCAAACTTTAAGAGCAGATTTTCTCCCCCAAACAGACATTTGTAAAACAAATATTTATTAGCAAGCTGTTGGGTAAAGTCCCCACATTTTGTCTTTTCAGGAGCTTCGTAATTGTGACAGATAGAAGAGATTTTTATAGGCGATGTTTTGTGCTATATAAACATCTAGTGTCCAGAAATCTTCCAAAGGTGGACATCACGACTATTTAGGGATCAAACTTTGTAATCTATCCCTGAGAGTAAAGTATGAAGGCTTCACTGGGTTCTTATACTATGTTTGTGTAAAACTGGAGGACACCTCCAAACTGTTTTCACCCAGTCTAAAATAACCTGAATATCTTTAATTTTACCAGAAATATCCCATTTCTAACATGCATCATACCAAAATAACAGAATATTGTTTTTATTGATAAAAACCCATTTTTGAGCATTCATTATACTGATTAGCAAAACAATGGAGTTTAATAAATGGATGGATAGACTGCCTGTGGATTGTGCTTTCTTTATAGCATGTTAGGTGACCTGGATTATTCCTAAACCTAAATTGCACTTGTGAAACTTTAATAAGTATTAAGTTATCTATTTCAAAATAAATTATAGAAATTACAAAACTTTCCCAATTTTAAACTAAAAGAATGTGATTATGGTTACAGAGCCAGAAAAAAAAAAAGGCGGGGGGAAGGCAGGGGGTGGTGCTTCTTATTAAGTCACATTATATAGGAGAATAAGAGGTTTGAATTCTAAATTATAAATTCTGTGCTAATTCAGATCTCTGTTGATTGAGAAGCAATGTGGTATTAACTAAAAACATCAGAACTCTGAAATCAATAAGACCATGGAATAGACTCCAACTCTAACAGTAGTTAAATGGGAAACTCACCAACTCCTGGATTCAGTTAAATAACCATAGAATAAGTAGTACCAAGGAACTTCATAGGTGAATACTAACTTAGGAATTCTGTTTAGTTAAGTAAAAACCATAACACTTTCAATTTTTAGGTTATCACAGGAATTTGAGCAAGCTAGACATGAGAGCTGAGTGTTTCAAAGAACTCTAATTGTAGAAGTAACACATTTAAGTCTGAAGGGCTTTGATCCACAGTGATCAGAATGGTTCTGCATTGCAAAATGGCTTAAACTTGCTTGCTGACAACTTTATTATTAATAATTATATTCTATTACATATATTATTATCCTATAACTACTTGTGTAACATAAGACAAATATTATTTCCTTTTGATTCCTTCCTTCCCTCTCCATTTTTGCAAATTCTTGAAGGAAATGGGGCTTCAAGAACCCTCTCACTGATTGTTAATAATTGACAAGCAAATGTTTGCACCTGTGTCTTTAATTGATACATATAAAATGTGAATGATGCTCCTGAAAATAGCAGTCATTAGCATACCTGCATAATTCTTATCTGCAAAGACATTCCTTCAACTGCATCGAAAAAACAACTCAAAGACTAGAAAATTATTCCATTTCCTTGAGGAAATCTTTAAAATCTAAGTGGGATTTCTATTAGAAGTGTGGAGGGAGCCTCTTAGGCCTGTTCAGATATTTTGGTAATTCCTTTTTCATATCTACAACTAAAATTATCCTAGAATCTTATGTTTGTTTAAGTATAGCATATAATTCTTTACATTATATGACTATTAAATATGATTACATACTTTCTATCAGCAGATAAATATGATTTAAGAAGTTTGCTTCGTCCATAATAACTAGGATATTTTTGTAAAAAATGTAGAGGGTTAAAATGTGTATCTCAAGAGAGTAGTTAGAGTATCGTTTGACTTGCAGATTATTGAATTGAATTTATCTGGGCTCAAATATCTTCTTCCTCGCTTCTTCACAGTCTGGCACACCTCTAAACTATGTTATAAAGAATAATAATATCTAACAATCATTGAGCACTTACTAGGTGTCAGGCACTCTTCCAGGCAATTTGCTTGGATATCCACACTTAATCTTAATATTAGAATTAGCCAAGGAATATCATGAAACTATGTTATAAAGAATAATAATATCTAACAATCATTGAGCACTTACTAGGTGTCAGGCACTCTTCCAAGCAATTTGCTTGGATATCCACACTTAATCTTAATATTAGAATTAGCCAAGGAATATCATGAATAATTGAGACGTTTTTACTGTAACTTATCATTTTTAATTGACTATGAATTGAAAACCTGCAAGTTGAGCTTCTTTACATTTGCCTTCATGGCCTTCAGTCTTAAAGGACATTGTGTCCCACAGCTTTTAAAACAAATCTGAGTTTCTTAAAATAGTCTTCAAATTTTATTTATGGCTTCATCTCTATGTCACTTCTCACTGTCTTGATATTTCTCTCTTCTTATTTCTCTCTCTAATATTTTCTGCCTCTTATTTCTTCTACTTCCTTTTGTATTTCCTCTCTTTCTTTTTTACCTTCTCCTCTTGGTTCCTCTCTTCCTCCTCTTTCTTTTTACTTTTTTCCTAAACTGTGTTCTCCCTAAATTATTTTTAGTCCCTGCTTGTTTATCTTGTTTTTTCTCCCCTCCCAAATCTTTCTTGACAATCAACATTTATGTGATATATTGTGGCTTCTAAGTCATATTTAGATAGATGTCTTGTTTTATATTAATGTTTTTTTTTTTTCTTTTCAGGACATCTAATGCTAAGATATGTGATAGCAACCCCAGTTCCAGGCTGTCTAGGAAATGTTTGTCCTAATGAAGCAAAACACAGTCACACTGGTGGGCAGACATGCTTAAAATTGACATTACCTTCTGTTTTTCTGTAGCGTAATGTCAGGAAATAAGAAAGAAGGACACATAATATTAGAGACGGAATTTTCTTCTAACTTAAATCAACCCCTAACTATGACACATTAAAAACTATTACAGTAGGATTTCTCTTTGGTTGTTTTGATTGTATCACATATGGAAGTAAAAATTAGAAAATAAAGGAAATTTTACATGTTGTTATTAGATTTTGTATGTGTGTATTTAGTTCTTTGAACTTACGTTGCTATGCTTTGAGAAATCTGCTTGATTAACCTGATCACTGTAGCTGGGAAAACTATGTAGATTCAAGCCCCATGGGCTGAAAGGTTTGAACCCATTAATCTTTCTCAGCCTTCCCTTCTCAATACAAAATGGGAAGATTAATATCTTACCTGTTTGAAGGCCATTGGCTGTCTCTTGATGGATGGTATACACACCGTCTACTTTATTCAATAGTAACCTGATAAAGAGATGTTTAAAGCCTAACATAATTCAATAATGTTGCTTGCTAAATTTCTACCTCCAATAATTTAATAGTACCGATGATTTGTGATTTGTTTTAACTGAAATATTTATTATTAGGTCAATATTGAGATTGTAGTCAAAGGATGTGTGAATCACAGGTAGAGTTCAGCTGAGTATCAATGGCAAACTATTTTTTTTTTCCATATCATATTTCAATTTTTAGGAATGATTTTCCCATCTCTCAGTTCTTACATTGGTTTATACTGATCAAATGGTCTTGCATGTATTTCATTTAATTGGCATAATTCCTAGAAATCAAAACAAATGAGGTTTCAATGAAAACCTTTTATTACATAAGCCCTTTCCTCTGATTAAATTTGTGTAGAAGTCATAATACCAATTCTCACCTTATTAATATAACATGCTGTTACATTATTTTCCTCTAAAGTAAGTATAATTTTATTTGATGTAGATATGAGATTAAATGTAAAAGAATTTTGAAATTGAACTATATGAGTCTTTTTTCCTGAACATATAAAGTTAAATAACAGAATTATCTGTAGCAACTTTTAATCAATTTTAAAAATTTAAATAATTTCTATAATTAATCATAAGTAATGTTCTCAGTCATATTTTCCCTATCATGTTTCTTATGTTGCTGCTTCATCGTAGCCTTTACCATACAGCTGATCTCATGTATCTGTATCTACTTATCCCTAATATCAAACCAGTTAATTGAAACTGATTCTCAACTTATCAGTAATCACAGAAAGTTCATAGAGGTAATGTGCAAATTGTCTCCATTAAGAGATCTTTTTTCGGGCCGGCCCGGTGGCGCACTGGAGAGTGCGCCGCTTGAGAGTGCGGCGGCGCTCCCGCCGAGGGTTCGGATCCCATGTGGAGACCGGTTCCCGCTCACTGGCTGAGCGCGGTGTGGGCACAACACTGAGGGTTGCGATCCCGTTACCGGTCAGTAAAAAAGACAAAAAGGAAAAAAAAAAAAAAGAGAGAGATCTTTTTTCCTTTTTTTTTTGATATTCATAGCTCTAATATGATATCTTGATATTTTCCTGCATAGTTCAAACATTTTAGGTGTCCTTTTATTCTTTTCTTTTGAAGAGTATTGCCTTGGACTTAGGCCTCTCATTTATTCTACCCTTCCTTTTATTTTTATGGAAACATAATTGTACATATGTGTTGAATATCAGTACCTGTGTGCAATATGTGATGTCTTTAGTATTTTTAACATTACACACTGTAATCATGTTTTGTGGCCCTTTATCAATGCAGGGAAAGTAGAATAATTTAATCAGGCCCCCGAACCTTAGGTATGGTTGGGGGTGGTGCAGCACATTTTTGTAAGCAAATTGGGGCGGGGGGTGAAGTTCGAGAACATGGGTGGTGCCACCACCTTGGCTGGCATTGACTGCCTCAGGTGTCTGCCATGCACAGCCATGCTCTCCAACCTATGGCTTTCAAGGACCTGTTTGCCAGTTACCTAGCTCACAGACTTGCATGTGAGGGGTCTGGTGACCCAGCCTGGTGTATGAGAAATCTGGGGACCTGGCCTGGCATGTGAAGGGTTTGTGACCCAGTCTGGACAATGGGCTTGAGTGGTCTGTGAGCTCAAGACCCAGCCCTAGCTTGACAACGACCCAGTCAGCAGGATTATGGGCAGGTAAAAGAGCTCCACAATTGGTGTAGTCTGTGACAGGATTCTGAGCAGGTACAGGAACTGAAAGCCCTTGGAAAAAGGAGGAAATGTGGCTACTTTTGAATGTGCTGTGCCCTATGGCCACCTTCCTGTTGACTGGGATCTGGTTGCTGCATACTGTCCTACAAGGCAGCATAGACCAGATACTACAATGCAAAACTCCTTGGGAAGGGGAGGAAATATGGCTGTCCTTGAGCATGTGGTGCCCAGTGGCCATTTTTCTGCTGACTGGAGCCTGACTGCTGCTCACTTTGCTGAAAACTGATTGAGATTTGCAGCAGAAAGCAGAGTTGTTGGAAACATGGATAAATGTCCTGTAGGATAATGTTCAGCAACTGGTCACTACTACCTCTCAAACCAGGGAAAATGACCAACCCAGTGGTGAATTGGGGAAACCATGTGTCTTCTGGAACAACCTGCTCATTAAAGTGAAGCACGAGCAGCCTATGGGACCTACAGGTGGATGGTGTAACATGCTCTGGAGATGATATAGTAAATGCATGTTGTGTTTGTCCAAAGGCAGAAGGTTCACAGGGTGCCACTTAAACCTGATGGCTGGCCAGGTGCCATATAAACCCGAGAAAGCAGAAGGTTCAATGGGTGCCATATAAACCAAAGAAAAGAGTGACTGAGTGAATGCAGTTGTTTGAACTGTGTGGGCAAACACTGCAGAACTGCCTGAGACTGTGAGTGAGACTGTGAGCCGGTGTAAGCCAAGCTGATTCAAGTAATTCAGGAGCCCAGGATGGGGCAGCTAGATGCTAATAGCCAAGGCAATGAAAAGGCCCTGAGGGCATTTCGGGAGTTTGGGAAAACACCTCTCCCATCACAGAGGCCTAAGAGAACTGAGTTTCTCTGGAGGACAGACCTGGCACACTGCTGCCCTCAGCAAACTGCTCCCTGTATCCCAGCCACTCTGGCTGGAGCAATCTTGCCTCATCACCTCTAAAGAGCAAAAGCTGAAAACCTTGGTGGCATTCATGTTTTGTTAAGTTTGCAGGCCAGCAGTATATGAGAGCAGAAGAGGCATGGCAGCCTCCACCTAGATTTCAGAAGATGTACAAAAAAGCTGGGGGACTCATGCGGAGACCTGCTGCAGGGGTGGAGCCACTGCAGAGGTCCTCTATAGAGCAATGTAAAGCAGAAAAACAGGGTCAGAGCCCTCACAGAGAACCCCCACTGAGGAAATGTCTAAGTGGAGCCAGGATGGTGGGCGTGCCACCAGGAGCCCAGAACCATGGGGCTGCTGGCAGTGTGCAGCACCAGCCTGGAAAAGCTGCAGACACCAGGGCAGCTCAATGGGCTGCACTTGGTGGAGCTGCAGGAGTGAGGTTGCCCAACGCTTTAGGGGTCCAGGTGCCCCAGTGTGCTTAATGTTTGCCTTGTTTAGGTTTTGAATTCATTTGGGGCCTGTTTTTCCTTTCTATTCCTCTCTTCTGGAATGGGAAGGTATACTCAATGTCTGTCTAATGGGAAGGTGTACTCAATGTCTGTCTCACTGTATCTTGGAAGTAGATAAACTTGTTTTTGACTCTTTACAGGTTAACAGCTAAAAGGAGTTTTGTTTTTAGTTTTAGATGAGACTTTGGACTTTTGGGCTGATGCTGCAACAAGCTAAAGACTTTTGGAACTGGGATGGAATGTGTAATATGTGAATGTAAGGGTCATCTATCCTCGCTAAGCAAACATTGTGGAAGATTCTGAACACGTAGATTGTACAGCGAGGGACCCTGAAGGTGTGGATTGTTGGGAAAACAGAATAATTTAATCAGACCCCCTTGCTTAGGTACAGTTGGGGGGTGGTGTGGCACATTCTTTGTAAGCAAATCATCAATAAAACTTTTAGAAGTATAAAGTAGAACTGTGGTTACTAGAAATGGGAAAGGGAAGGGGGTGGTAGAAGGTGAGGGGCTGGCTAAAAAATTACAGCTAGATAGGAGAAATAAGTTCTACTGGTACACAGTTGAACTAGGCATCTATAATGAACAATGATATTGTATGTTGTCAAATGGCTAGAAGGGAGGAGCTTAAATGTTCTCATCAGAAAGAAAGAATCAATTTTTGTGATGTGGAATTTTCTAAGTACCTTTATTTGATCACTACACATTACATACATGTATTGAAATATAACTCTGTACCCCATAAATATGTACAATCAATACGTTTTAATTGAATAAATTTTTGAAAAGAAAATGGGAATTATCTGAGGCAGAAAAATGTTAAACAGCTTATTGTCATACAACCTACAGTGAGTTCAATACATTTAAGTACCTTATATTCCCTTTACATAGATCCACCAAATATAGCTGCACAGGAACCTCAAGCAGGTTTATCATGTGAAAGAAGATGTCTTCTTTAGCTGACATCAACCGGTTTATTCCTGTGTAATGTGCTAAGCCCTTTACATGGTTTCTTTCCTTTGATTTAACTCTAAAATTTTGAGGCAGTGATTCCTATATGTATTTACATATCAAAAATTTAATGCTTAGAGAAGTTAAATAACTGACCCTAGGACTCTCAGATAAATGATAAAACTAGGATCTCAACTCATGTTTTTCTGACAGACTCTATGATCCTCCCCTGCTCTTCTACAGTCTTTTATGGACATAGTAGTTGGAAAGTATGCTTTAAAATGTAAATCACATGTGGCCTTCTCCCTGACACAAATTCTTCAGAATCTACTCTGTCCTCTTAATTCTCAGATTTGATTTCTATTACTATCTCCCTGGCTCTCTCTCTTTGAGTTAGAGTGGCTTTTTAGTGATTTTCAAACACACAAAGCATATCCCTGACTCATGATGTTTGCACATGCTGTTCCCTCTGTCTCTAATGCTTTTCCTTCACATATCTATATATACTCCACCTTCACCTTTCTCACATAAGGAAAATGTGCCATCTGAAGTGCCCATTGAAAATTTTCTGTACAGGAATAAATATTAACCTGGACCTCTTCTGTGAACAATACTTTATATAGAAACACAATGTTATTATCCTAGTAATACTGATTTTATTATTTTCATTACCCTCCCAATTGTATTCCAATTTCTCATAAAGTATCTCTAAAGAAATATACAATTTGGGCCAGTCCGGTGGCGCACTGGAGAGTGTGCCGCTTGAGAGCGTGGCGGCGCTTCCTCCGAGGGTTCGGATCCCATGTGGAGACCGGTTCCCACTCACTGGCTGAACGCGGTGCGGGTGCAACACCGAGGGTTGCGATCCCGTTACTGGTCAGTAAAAAAGACAAAANTGTGGAGACCGGTTCCCGCTCACTGGCTGAGCGCGGTGTGGGCACAACACTGAGGGTTGCGATCCCGTTACCGGTCAGTAAAAAAGACAAAAAGGAAAAAAAAAAAAAAGAGAGAGATCTTTTTTCCTTTTTTTTTTGATATTCATAGCTCTAATATGATATCTTGATATTTTCCTGCATAGTTCAAACATTTTAGGTGTCCTTTTATTCTTTTCTTTTGAAGAGTATTGCCTTGGACTTAGGCCTCTCATTTATTCTACCCTTCCTTTTATTTTTATGGAAACATAATTGTACATATGTGTTGAATATCAGTACCTGTGTGCAATATGTGATGTCTTTAGTATTTTTAACATTACACACTGTAATCATGTTTTGTGGCCCTTTATCAATGCAGGGAAAGTAGAATAATTTAATCAGGCCCCCGAACCTTAGGTATGGTTGGGGGTGGTGCAGCACATTTTTGTAAGCAAATTGGGGCGGGGGGTGAAGTTCGAGAACATGGGTGGTGCCACCACCTTGGCTGGCATTGACTGCCTCAGGTGTCTGCCATGCACAGCCATGCTCTCCAACCTATGGCTTTCAAGGACCTGTTTGCCAGTTACCTAGCTCACAGACTTGCATGTGAGGGGTCTGGTGACCCAGCCTGGTGTATGAGAAATCTGGGGACCTGGCCTGGCATGTGAAGGGTTTGTGACCCAGTCTGGACAATGGGCTTGAGTGGTCTGTGAGCTCAAGACCCAGCCCTAGCTTGACAACGACCCAGTCAGCAGGATTATGGGCAGGTAAAAGAGCTCCACAATTGGTGTAGTCTGTGACAGGATTCTGAGCAGGTACAGGAACTGAAAGCCCTTGGAAAAAGGAGGAAATGTGGCTACTTTTGAATGTGCTGTGCCCTATGGCCACCTTCCTGTTGACTGGGATCTGGTTGCTGCATACTGTCCTACAAGGCAGCATAGACCAGATACTACAATGCAAAACTCCTTGGGAAGGGGAGGAAATATGGCTGTCCTTGAGCATGTGGTGCCCAGTGGCCATTTTTCTGCTGACTGGAGCCTGACTGCTGCTCACTTTGCTGAAAACTGATTGAGATTTGCAGCAGAAAGCAGAGTTGTTGGAAACATGGATAAATGTCCTGTAGGATAATGTTCAGCAACTGGTCACTACTACCTCTCAAACCAGGGAAAATGACCAACCCAGTGGTGAATTGGGGAAACCATGTGTCTTCTGGAACAACCTGCTCATTAAAGTGAAGCACGAGCAGCCTATGGGACCTACAGGTGGATGGTGTAACATGCTCTGGAGATGATATAGTAAATGCATGTTGTGTTTGTCCAAAGGCAGAAGGTTCACAGGGTGCCACTTAAACCTGATGGCTGGCCAGGTGCCATATAAACCCGAGAAAGCAGAAGGTTCAATGGGTGCCATATAAACCAAAGAAAAGAGTGACTGAGTGAATGCAGTTGTTTGAACTGTGTGGGCAAACACTGCAGAACTGCCTGAGACTGTGAGTGAGACTGTGAGCCGGTGTAAGCCAAGCTGATTCAAGTAATTCAGGAGCCCAGGATGGGGCAGCTAGATGCTAATAGCCAAGGCAATGAAAAGGCCCTGAGGGCATTTCGGGAGTTTGGGAAAACACCTCTCCCATCACAGAGGCCTAAGAGAACTGAGTTTCTCTGGAGGACAGACCTGGCACACTGCTGCCCTCAGCAAACTGCTCCCTGTATCCCAGCCACTCTGGCTGGAGCAATCTTGCCTCATCACCTCTAAAGAGCAAAAGCTGAAAACCTTGGTGGCATTCATGTTTTGTTAAGTTTGCAGGCCAGCAGTATATGAGAGCAGAAGAGGCATGGCAGCCTCCACCTAGATTTCAGAAGATGTACAAAAAAGCTGGGGGACTCATGCGGAGACCTGCTGCAGGGGTGGAGCCACTGCAGAGGTCCTCTATAGAGCAATGTAAAGCAGAAAAACAGGGTCAGAGCCCTCACAGAGAACCCCCACTGAGGAAATGTCTAAGTGGAGCCAGGATGGTGGGCGTGCCACCAGGAGCCCAGAACCATGGGGCTGCTGGCAGTGTGCAGCACCAGCCTGGAAAAGCTGCAGACACCAGGGCAGCTCAATGGGCTGCACTTGGTGGAGCTGCAGGAGTGAGGTTGCCCAACGCTTTAGGGGTCCAGGTGCCCCAGTGTGCTTAATGTTTGCCTTGTTTAGGTTTTGAATTCATTTGGGGCCTGTTTTTCCTTTCTATTCCTCTCTTCTGGAATGGGAAGGTATACTCAATGTCTGTCTCACTGTATCTTAGAAGTAGATAAACTTGTTTTTGACTCTTTACAGGTTAACAGCTAAAAGGAGTTTTGTTTTTAGTTTTAGATGAGACTTTGGACTTTTGGGCTGATGCTGCAACAAGCTAAAGACTTTTGGAACTGGGATGGAATGTGTAATATGTGAATGTAAGGGTCATCTATCCTCGCTAAGCAAACATTGTGGAAGATTCTGAACACGTAGATTGTACAGCGAGGGACCCTGAAGGTGTGGATTGTTGGGAAAACAGAATAATTTAATCAGACCCCCTTGCTTAGGTACAGTTGGGGGGTGGTGTGGCACATTCTTTGTAAGCAAATTGTGTGTGAGTGGAGTTAGTGCACCACCACCTTAACTAGCAGTGACTGCCTCAGGTGTCTGCTGCATGCAGCCATGCTCTCCAACATATGGCTTCCAAGGACCTGTTTGCCAGTTACCTAGCTCCTAGACCTGTGTGTGAGGGGTCTGGTGACCCAGCCTGGTGTGTGAGGGATCTGGGGACCCAGCCTGGTATGTGAAGGTTTTGTGACCCAGTCTGGACAATGGGCTTGTGGGGTCTGTGAGCTCCAGACCCAGCCCTAGGTTGGCAATTGGCCTAGTCGGCAGGATTATGGGCAAGTAAAAGAGCTGGACAACCAATTTCTTGCTAACCTTATTGTCCTTAGCTCTGGCCTGATATTTGTCCCCGCCCATACTCTCTGTACATTCCCTGACTGTGGTTTTCCTGCCTCCCTCCAAGCACATAGGTTCATCACTCTCTGGCCTTCTCAACTACTTTTACAATGTTAGCTTAGACCCATTTTGCTTTTATTCTTATGCATTGGATTAAATTCATATGTAAATAAGTTGTTGAACAAATAAATCACAATTCTGCTTACTAATTATTTCCTCTAAGTGTTGGGAGTTCTCTACCTGTTTTTTAAGTCTAAACTCAAGACTGTCCACTGCCCTAAAATTAGCAGAAATAAAGTGACAGCAATTACTCCATAGCATATTAAGAAAAGCAGATACATCATTACTAAAATTAACTTTTGATTCTGATTCTTTAATGCACCGAATCAAGTTCCATTTGTTTTGTTAATGTACAGTAAGAATACTCTGTTCTTCTATTTTCTAACTCTTTGCTACTATCTTTTAGAAAAGAAAGTACTGGTTCTAATGAAAAGCAGTTGAAGAAACTTAAGGTTTTGCAAAGGACACAGATGGCATAAGGCACAGCCTCTGCCATTAGACAATGCTTTCCCCAGGCAGAGCTGCAGAATGTTGGACTTGTTGGAAATTAAAGGCAAGTGACTCTCAGTTAACATTTCCCTATGAGTGTCTGAGCCATGTGATCTTCGGATCCAGAAATCCCACTATTGGGTATATACCTAAAATAAAGGAATTCAACATGTCAAAGGGACACCTGTACTCCCATGTTTATCACAGCTGTATTCACAATAGCCAAGATTTGGAAGCAACCTAAATGTCCTTTGTTGGATGACTGGATAAAGAGAATGTTGTATATATGCCCAATGGAATACTATCCAGCCATAAAAAAGAATGACATTCTGCCATTTGCAGCAGCATGTATGAGCTTGGAGAAAATTATGTTAAATCAAATAAGCCAGGCACAGAAAGAGAAATACCACAGGTCCTCACTCATATGTATGAGCTAATTTTATTATTATTATTATTATTATTATTATTATTATTTATTATTATTATTATTATCATCATCATCATCAATAAAACTTTTAGAAGTATAAAGTAGAACTGTGGTTACTAGAAATGGGAAAGGGAAGGGGGTGGTAGAAGGTGAGGGGCTGGCTAAAAAATTACAGCTAGATAGGAGAAATAAGTTCTACTGGTACACAGTTGAACTAGGCATCTATAATGAACAATGATATTGTATGTTGTCAAATGGCTAGAAGGGAGGAGCTTAAATGTTCTCATCAGAAAGAAAGAATCAATTTTTGTGATGTGGAATTTTCTAAGTACCTTTATTTGATCACTACACATTACATACATGTATTGAAATATAACTCTGTACCCCATAAATATGTACAATCAATACGTTTTAATTGAATAAATTTTTGAAAAGAAAATGGGAATTATCTGAGGCAGAAAAATGTTAAACAGCTTATTGTCATACAACCTACAGTGAGTTCAATACATTTAAGTACCTTATATTCCCTTTACATAGATCCACCAAATATAGCTGCACAGGAACCTCAAGCAGGTTTATCATGTGAAAGAAGATGTCTTCTTTAGCTGACATCAACCGGTTTATTCCTGTGTAATGTGCTAAGCCCTTTACATGGTTTCTTTCCTTTGATTTAACTCTAAAATTTTGAGGCAGTGATTCCTATATGTATTTACATATCAAAAATTTAATGCTTAGAGAAGTTAAATAACTGACCCTAGGACTCTCAGATAAATGATAAAACTAGGATCTCAACTCATGTTTTTCTGACAGACTCTATGATCCTCCCCTGCTCTTCTACAGTCTTTTATGGACATAGTAGTTGGAAAGTATGCTTTAAAATGTAAATCACATGTGGCCTTCTCCCTGACACAAATTCTTCAGAATCTACTCTGTCCTCTTAATTCTCAGATTTGATTTCTATTACTATCTCCCTGGCTCTCTCTCTTTGAGTTAGAGTGGCTTTTTAGTGATTTTCAAACACACAAAGCATATCCCTGACTCATGATGTTTGCACATGCTGTTCCCTCTGTCTCTAATGCTTTTCCTTCACATATCTATATATACTCCACCTTCACCTTTCTCACATAAGGAAAATGTGCCATCTGAAGTGCCCATTGAAAATTTTCTGTACAGGAATAAATATTAACCTGGACCTCTTCTGTGAACAATACTTTATATAGAAACACAATGTTATTATCCTAGTAATACTGATTTTATTATTTTCATTACCCTCCCAATTGTATTCCAATTTCTCATAAAGTATCTCTAAAGAAATATACAATTTGGGCCAGTCCGGTGGCGCACTGGAGAGTGTGCCGCTTGAGAGCGTGGCGGCGCTTCCTCCGAGGGTTCGGATCCCATGTGGAGACCGGTTCCCACTCACTGGCTGAACGCGGTGCGGGTGCAACACCGAGGGTTGCGATCCCGTTACTGGTCAGTAAAAAAGACAAAAAAGGACAAAAGAAAAAGAAATATACAATTTGAACTTGGGAGAAGTTTATATACTTTTGTAATTTTTCAGAAGAAATATCTAAATATCTGTGCACATACGTGAGTGTATATATTAGAGACAGAAACGGAGAGACATAGACACAGAGACAAAGAGAAAGAGAGAGAATGAGAATTAGTTTCCTCTTGCTACTGTATTACAAATTACCACAAATTTAGAACAACTAAAAGCAACACATTTTTTTTTCTGATATAGTTCTGGAGATGAGAAGTCTGAAATGAGTCTCATAGCGCTAAAATCCAGGTGTCAGCAGGGCTGGATCCTTCTGGAGTTTCCATTGGGGAGTAATTGGCTTCTTGCCTGTTTCAGCCTCCAGTGGCTGCTGCCGTTCCTTGGTGCATGGCTGCTGTCGTTCCTTGGTGCATGGCTGCTGTCGTTCCTTGGCTCATGGCTGCATCACTCCAATCTCCTGTGTATCATGTCCATCTAATCTAACTCTGACTCCTCCTGAATCCTTCTTGCAAGACACGTTGCTGTCACATCAGGGCCACCAGGATAACTCATGATGATCCCTCTAGCCTAAAATCCTTGATTTGATCATGTCCTAAAAGTTTCTTTTGCAGTATGAGGTAACATATAAATTCTGTGCATTAGGACATAGGTGTTTTTGGAGTATATTATTCTACCACACTCTGTCCTCGGGGCATCGAAGATTCACATCCATCCCACATGTAAAATGCATTCACCTCATGCCAAATTCCTGAAAAATGTCAACCCATTTCAGCATGAACTCCAGTTCAAAATCTAATCTAAATTAAGTATGGATGAGGCTCTGGGTATGATCAATCCAAGCACAAAATTCCTCTTTATGAGCCTGTGAAACTCAAGAAACAAGTTATCTGCTTCTAAATGCAATGGTAAGGCAGGCATAAAATAACAGTTTTAGGCATTCTCATTCAAAAAGGAAGTCATCAGTGCCAAGCAACTTTGAAATTTGGCAGGGCAAACTTTATTAAGTTTCAAGGCATAGAAATAATCTTCTGTGGCTGGGGGTTCTACCTTCTGGACCTGAGTCTTTGCCATCTGGGCCTAAGGTTCTGCCTTCCAAGCCATCATTGCTTTTTCATGAAGGTTAGTACATATGTGCAGCTGAATAGTTTTATCAAACTGTTTCCTAACCATAAAATTTTGGAAGTCCCAACAGCCTTCTTTCTTTTCACACTCTCTCTATTCTTTTCAGTCCAATCTGGAAGAATTTCTGCTGTTTTTACAATTCCCAAGATCTTGTGAGTCTCCTGCCTATGTTACTGGCATTTATTCAATTAAACAAAAGTCCCCTTCACAGATTTTTCCTGAATAATTCAGTCTCTATTCCTAGCTTAGGCTGAGGTGGTTGAGGAGATCTTGGAGTCAATTTCTTACTTCAGTTGTCATATCTTCTTATCTGACTCTGATTCCCCCAACACCCCTCTAATAAGGAATGTTGTAATTATATTAGACCTATCCAGATAATCTATAGTATCTCTCTAACTCACTTTATCAATTGTGCAAAGTCCCATTGTCATATAAAATAACATAATCACAGGTTCTAGGAATTAAACATGAATATATTTTGAAGGTATCATATACATATGTGTGTGCATATATAGGTATATACAGAAACATACATAGGTGTGTATGGATGTGTGTGTTTACATATATTTTTTTTCTGGAAAAACTAAGCAATAAGCTTTGATATATTGCCTTTCCTTTATTCCACGTATGCAGTCACAATTAATTTAAAGACTTTTAAAAAATTAATGTTTCTAGAAAAACTGAGATTTACCAATCTTATTTAAAGAAGAAATATTAAACTTGAATAGTCATATAACTAAAATTAATAATCCACAGTACAGTTTATCCAGCAGCATACACCAGGCCAATAATATTTTCTTCAGAGAAATAAAAATAATCAAGAAATTATTTCAACTTATACATAGTGTCCTAGAGTAAACTAAGAGTAAATCCACAGAGTAATCCAAAGAGTAAACTTCTCTTGTATGAGGTTAATATAGCTTTGATATTAAAATTAGATAATGATAGTACAGAAACAAAAATTATAGATCAATCGTGTTCATAAAATATATGCAAATATGTTAAATAAATATATGAAAATGCTGCCAAGTAATGTAAGTAAAAATAATACATCATGATTATGCTATGTTTAAGTTAAAAAATTTATTATAGTTTTACATCAAAATAAGAAAAACAGGAATTGACGATTTTTTTAGGAGAAGGATTTAATAAAATTCAACATATATAATACATTTTTAAAATCTTAATATCTTAGGAAACTCAGAATATAAAGAGATATTCTTATTCTAATAAAGATTATTTTTAAAATCTACATGATATATTACATATAATTGTTAAATATTAGAAGCTTTTTATTTAAAGTCAGCGACATGTCAAAGATGTCCACTATTTTGGCTTCTATTAAAAAATTCCCTATAGACTTAGCATAATATAGACAAGTAAAATAATAAAAGATAGAAAGATCAGAAAGTAAGAAACAAAATTGTCATTTTTCACACATTACTTTCAAAGTAGAAAACATGAATGTATGCAAATAGTTTATTAGAATTAATAAGATTTGACAAGCGTACCTAATATAAGATTAACAGTAATATATCAAATATGTTTCTCTGCACTAGCAACAGATATTTAGAAAATATAATTTTGAATGCATCACTTACAGTAACAACAAAATATAAAGTACCTGTTAATAAATGTAAAACAACTGATGTAGCCTGTAGAAAATTATATGTTTAATTAAAATATAGACATATATTAAATAATTAATTAAGAAAATGACATAAATGGATGAGATTTGCTGTGCTCATGAATCAGGATCAATAATATTAAAAAAAAAATAAAATGTATTCTCCTAGAATTAATTGGTATGTTAAATCAATTTCTCAGATCTTTTTAATAGTGCTCTGCATGGCAAAAGGCTAAGTACACGGGCACTTCAAAAACTTCATGGAAAAGTAGAATTGAGGGCCGGCCCGGTGGCGCACTGGATAGTGCACCGCTTGGGAAGCACGGCGGCGCTCCCGCCCGAGGGTTCGGATCCCACATAAGAGGGTTCAGATCCCACATACAGACCGGTTCCTGCTCACTGGCTGGGCGAGGCGCGGGAGCAACACCAAGGGTTGTGATCCCGTTGCCGGTCCCCGGTCCGGTACGG
>NW_007730620.1:149415-150270 GCF_000696425.1 Galeopterus variegatus
GGGAACTTATTCCACAACATAATAAAAAAAAATCAGTATAAAATAATATTAATTATTACAGAGTCATAATGCTGAAGGGGTATAACATTTTTTCAATGGAACCGTACTGGAATTCCAGAAAGAAATGCACATAACTATGAAAACTTCATATATGGCCAAAGTACAACTGCAGATCACAAAGAAAGAGGAGAAATTAATAAATAGTACTGGGAAAACTAATTCTTTCTTTTGAAAATGTATTGGGGTCAATCACAAACATTAATTTCAGGTAGTTTAATGATAAACATATAAAAAGCAAAAGTAGGATAATATTTTATAACATCAGTATAGGCAACGTTTTCTTAACAAAGATGAGAAAAGTAAAAACTAAAAGTATAAAAATTTCTAACATGTAAAACATGGAGAGGTAAAGATGGTAACTTTAAAGTAGAAAAACCTAATAAAATCCACTTTAACCTAATGATCAGACTTTCTAAGTTATACCTGTGAAATGATCCAGTGAGAAGGGAACTTCCCCCAAAATGAATATACTAGGACTAATTATGAGAAATCTTCAAACTCAAATTGAGAGGAAGTCTACAAAACTTGACCACTACCAACCACTATTAACTGAACTACAGACTTTATTCAGATTTCATCAATTTTCCACTAATTGCATTTGTCTTTGCCAGAATACCTGTTTCATTAAGTCATTGTGTCTTAGTTTTTTCCAGTCTGTGACAGTTTCTCAGTTTTTTCTTGTTTTTCATAACCTGAACCCTCTATAAAGTCTGTAGTGTTTGCTCAATATTATTTTTGTTTGTTTTTGAACAATGTACAATAACTAGTTAAGATATTTACAGTATGAAAAACTGA
>NW_007730620.1:151281-155373 GCF_000696425.1 Galeopterus variegatus
TAAACTATAAATATTTTTTAAGCAAGCATGATTCCTTATTTGACTACATTCATAATATTAGGAAAAATCTTTGTGTGCATAAGACTTCATAATTTAATTTTAAAGACAAATTTGGGGAAACATATTTGCAGTGCCTATAACTAACTATAGAGTAGTACTTCGAACAGATCAAAATTCTACAAACCAGAAAAATAGCATGTAATAAAATCCAAACAACTCAATGAGAAAATGTTGCCTGACATTAAGAAGAAATCAACTATACTCGTTTATTGACTGCATCTAAGTAAGTTGGCTCAAATGCATTGGAGAGAAATAAAGCAATGCCTAACAAATTTAAATATTCACAGTCTTTAATTTGGTAATTTTACCTGGTTTATTCACTAAAGTTTTATATATATGAAAAAGGAGACATTTGTATAAGAACTACGTTTGCATTACCAACAAGATAGAATCAGATTTCAGTGCTCATCAAAAAGAGAACAGCTCAATAATAACAGGAATATTCTTGCAATGATATAGTGTATGGTACTTAAAATAAATTATATATTTCAATTCATTGCTGAAAGTTGTTCAAAATTTATTGCTGAAAAAAGTGAGTTAAAAATTTTATATACTATATATTAATATATACTTATGTATAAAATAACATGTCATTTAACATATTATTAGAACATTCAAAACAATGCATACCTAAGAAAATTATAAAGACATGTAGGTAGTGATAACACCGAATTCAAGATTGTAAATTTCTCTGGGAAGTGTTAGGAGGAAGTAATGAGAAGGAGAAAGCACACAGTCAGTCTTCAGCTAAATTAGGAAAGCTAATACAATGCATACAGCACGTATTATTTTGCAAATTCACAGGTGTTAGGTAAAGGGGAGCAGGACTGGATGAAAGGGAATTCTATAGGTTTACATTACTTTGAAGAAAATAACCAAGCATCTAACTGGAGTGGGGCATATTAAAAAAATATTAAAGAACTCATCATTTTAAATCTCTCCCAGATTCAAGAATCATAATGCAAGAAAAATGACTGAGTTGCAATCAGGCTGCTCTTTACCAACTGTTCTGTAAGGAGTTAGTTATAAAAATTCAGAAAATGCTTTTCTTATTCAATTGGCATTGATCCTTTCTTTCTGGTGTTTTGCAAAACACTTATTTATACTTTACACATATTCTAGGGCTAATTTTTGAGCTTCAGAACAATATTAAATACGTTGGAAGATTTTGTAAGATCAAAAGTTATATTTAAATGATTGAGAGTCACTAAGGCAAAATGTCAGCAGAATTCACAATACTTTGCTGGGAAACTTGTTCCATATAATAGAAAACATAGCCCCAGACCCACATCCCATTAAAATGTAAATAGAGAGACATCCCAGTATGTTTCTTCCAAACTTTTTCATAAGAACTGAGCTGTACTTTATGCATGAGGCTGAAGCTAAAATTGTCTTGTTGCACATCTGCATTGTGATTACTGGAGGTTTTAGTATTTGATGCCAAAAGAGGTGAAACTCATATCCAGAAATCCATCTGGAGAAAAGTGAGGCTAAGCTTTTATCCATCTTACTATGCATTGTGGATCACTGGATCAGATCCAGAAAGTTTACATTAGTTTGAACCAATGTAGAAAATCTATAAAAAGATAGGGACAGATTATTTAGTTATTGTGAGACACTTTAGAGCAGACAACTCTTGCATATTCTAAACTTGCTTTATACTTGAAAGACATTTCATTGTAATGAAACATCTGCATATATTTACAGAAAAATTTTCCCTGATCAGGAATCATTGCAATTTCTGAGAGTAAGAGGATGTGATGGTTTAAAACAGTAATGTAGCCTGACATCAAATCTGTGCTCAGTCATCCACAAGCTACATGTATGACCGAGAGGTAAGTTTCCGAGCCTTTCAGAGTTCATTTTTATCATCTGAAGTGGGAATAATAAACACATCTACTTTGCGATGTTTTTGTGCAGGTAAAATAACATAATATCCAGGAAGATATCATGGACATAGTAGGGAGTGAAAAACAATAGTTATTTTTACTAATAGCATTTTTATTCAAAGTAGACCAAAAATTCAAAGAAAGAAAAATGTTTTTTAATAAAAATAAAAATCCAAAATCGTCATTTCATATACATATGTACTATTATTGATGTTTATAGGAAAGAACACCTTTTCGAATGAGTATTCACAGTGTGATCATCTCACATCTTTCCACAACTGTCTCTGCCTCCTTCCCTTAATTCTCTGAGGAAATGGTATTTTTTATGTCAGAAAAATGCTAGCCAGGGTATTTGAATAATCATCCCATTTCCCCAAGGGAAGTAATCTCTTCCCATCTCTAAATTCTTTTAAACATTTAATAAATTCTTCTTTATATTATATTCATTTGCATTAATTTATTTTTTTCCCCACAACAATAGCTTTTAATCTTTTTTGACCAGCACTTTCAGTAAGAAGTACATTTTGTAGGGTGATCTTTCTTTTAAACATTTAATAAATTCTTCTTTATATTATATTCATTTGCATTAATTTATTTTTTCCCCACAACAATAGCTTTTAATCTTTTTTGACCAGCACTTTCAGTAAGAAGTACATTTTGTAGGGTGATCCAGAGTGCATATTTTTATTCCCACTTTTACCATGTAGGTTGCTGTAATATGTTTTATTCTCTTGAGTTCTGATCTTACACCATTACTCCCATCCTGTTCTATCCCAATTTCTATGCTTCTCTGTCTATCTTATCCTGTAACTTAGTATCTTAAAGTATCCTACCTTACTCCGTTTCATATTTTTAAAATTCTAATTTGAACATCTAATTACACGACCAATAAAGTTGTGGTTAGTGTCTATAAATCATTTCCCTCCTCTTCCTTGAGTTAGGATCCATGTTGTATTCTTCTTGCACCTTCAATAAATGTTTACCATGGTACCTTTCACAGTATAGAGTTGTGTAAATATTTATGAAACAGATGAATTAATAAGTGCTATGTATTTAATAAAATAGCTGAATGAATGGCTCTAATTTTCAAGATTAGATGCATTTTGTTTTGTAACACTGGTCTATACATAGAGAAGTTTAATGATGTAGGTTGAATATTTATCCCCTCCAAAGCTCATGTGGAATATTGATCCCTAATGTGGCAGTGTTGAAAGATAGGGCCCACAGGAGATGATTGCACTGTAAGGGCTCTGCCCTAATGAATGGATTAATCCATTAATGGGTTAATGGATTAGTGGGTTGTCATGAGGATGGAGTGGTGACTTTAAAAGAAGAGCACATGAAAATGCTCTTGACTTTCTTGCCATGTAATAAATATAGACCGTTTATTAATTCATGCATTTTATAAATATTTGACTGTGGTCGCCACAGGACTCTGAAGAGTTCTCACCAAGAAAAAGGCTCCCACTGGCTGTGCCCCCTAGACCTTGGACTTCCTGGCTTCCAAAACTGTAAGAAATAAATTTCATTTTCTCATAAATTACCCAGTTTCAGGTATTTTGTTATCAGCAATAGTTAACTGGCTAGTACAACTACCAAATCCAAACTTATTAGATATAGAAACATGAAGATAAATTTTTAAAATATTATATAGTCAAATGGTATACCTTGAAACATAATTATTAATTATTTTGAAAGCTTCTTTTTTTTTATTTATGTCAATGATTTGTGATGGCTGAGTCACCAACATGTTTTCTACTTTTGTTTCCATTTCTTCAGATTATCACAGTCCTTAGTCACTTCAAACAACATTCTTTTTTATCTTTCACAAAATTCATAGTAGAGAATGGAGAATGTGATGTTCACCAATATTTTGATATCACAGGAAAATGTTTTCACATACATTGCTATAAATTCCTTGTTCTAGAACTATATGGAACACAAATTTTGAAATCAACTTTATTTAGAAAAAAATAAAGCATAATTCTGATGACATTTTAGAATTAGGAAATTGCATGGAATGAGAATAAATTCTATTGTTATGTCAATAAGAGCAACTGGCCATATTATAGATATATGTGTATGTATATATATATATATATATATATATATATATATATATATATATATATATATATATCTG
>NW_007730620.1:156373-172882 GCF_000696425.1 Galeopterus variegatus
TATATATATATATATATATATATATATATATGTATATATATATATATATCTGTAGGTTTCCCACCTCCCAGTGCATTCTGGGATAGACACAGGGCTGGACATTAGACACTTGAGAGACCTCACCCTTGTGGTGTGTAATGGGAGAAAAGCTAGTCCTTCCTTTGGTGTGGACAGCAACTGGAATCTATAATTAGAAGGATAGAGCATAACACTTATTGAGCCCTATTCTGGCAACCTAATGTTCAGTGTTTATGAGAGCCCGTGTCCCTGACTTGGTGTAATCAGACTGGGATCCAAGCATTGCAATTGATTCCAGTCCTGATATGTCATATCAGAACTCTATAGGATTAATTACTTTAAACACTATTCTATAGTGGGTTTCTATGGTGTTCTGTAAAAAGCTAACTTTCTCTCAGAATCCAGACTGTGGAAAATGGCTTTGAACAATTTATCTCTAACTCAGAGTTATAGCTTTGAGCAAAAGCGTTATTCATAACTGGAAGCTATACTAAGCTACCTTGTACATTTTTTCGTCACTAATAAATGATCTCAAATGCATAGAACTTGGAGAAAACAGTTTGAGAGGAAAAATCGAGATAAATAATTATTCATATTTACCTGTATACTATCTTACTTGAATATAAAGATGGAAATTTAATTTTCTGATTATGGAATAAAGTACATTTTTGATTAGCCAAAATTTTAAATATTTCTGCATTGTTCAGATTTGAGAAAATAGTAGATATTGGGGAAAATGGAATGATGAAATATGAAAAAGAATTTGGCAATTTAATAGTAATAGACTCCAGAATTATATCAGCCAAGACCAACCTTTTTTCTTAACTTCTGGTACTAGTATTTAATTTAGTACTCATATCATATTTACATTTTTAAAATTTGAAACAAGGAAAAAATGCATTCATACCCAAAGAGGTTGAAGAAATAATTCACTATTCAGTTGCAGTAGGATGCTGTGCAGAATTATTTCAGAATTCCACTGACATTTTAAAATTGTACCATCCACAGAGATGATTGCAGGAAGGAACAAACACAAAAAGGCAAAATAAAATTGTCCTTCTTTATTTTTCTAAGACTCATTAAAAAAGTAAATGGAAGGTACTGTTGAAGATAGATCAACCAGGACAATTTTTAGAAACCATGTTAGTATTTTCTTTGTCAGAATTTGTTGTTTAAAAATTCATAAGTAAGGACCACTTTGAATATAATGCGATCTATTTGCAAAAAACTCTGAGTTTTTGTTATATAACAACAAAAACAAAGTCATGTACCATGAATCATGTAATTGCTAATTTTACAATGGAGTTATTCAGGAGCTGAGTCTTAAAAGAATGAGTTCATATTTGCTAAAGATAAGAGGTTGTTATGAATTTTACATAGCTGCCAAACATTTGGGCAAAGAGGAAGCCCATAAGGAATGATATTTAATGAATGATGAGGCATGGATTTTATATAATTTGAGTCTCACCAATGCCAAGATCAGCTCCTCTGAGTAAGAGTGCCAGACTATTCATCATGCTTTGTCTTCATGGGTGGCTTTGTTCTCTGATGAGAATCTGCAGTTCAGTGGACATTGCTCATGACTAAGGGGCTCAAACTGAATCAAAGGACAAGGATGAGTTGGCTTCATGTCTATGTACAAAAAATATTTCCTTAGGAGAAAGAAGACCAAACAAGTGAGGAAACTCTTACACATTTCTCTTCGAAAATCTTTCTTAATTCAAATTAGATCCAAATATGACAGGCTATTAACTCACAAAGTTGACTTTCAACAAAGTGAACTTCAGTAGATATCTGAAAAAGACGTTCTCAGAGACTTATTTTTGAATTACTTATGCACTAATCTCTGCATTTCTAACCTAGCATTCTTTTAGGGAGAATTTGTTCAGTGTGGTGTTCTGAAAAGAAATTTTTTATAATTCTGGACACTGTATGCTAATGAACAATTCACTAAAATATGGATGTAGTGTTAAAAATTATGCCCTGACTACAAAAGGAGGATAAATAGAAAATTTCCCAAAACAAGTATTATTTAAACAAAATTTTCATTTAAAGAAGACAGGAAAAATTGAATACATGAGATTTTCACTGAATTTTTCCAAAAGTATTTGCATTCCTCATATTTAACATTTTACAGCAAAAAGCAAAATAGGCTAAAATTTCAGTGTCAAGAAGCAGCTATATTTGGGTCTGCCCAGGCACCCAAGTCATGGTGAAGGGGACCAGAACCCTCTCCTACAACCAGGCACACCACACCAGTGCCTTGGGACCCGTCCAGGGACCTGAGGCTTGGAGCCAGGTACCAGACACTCTCCACAACCAGGCACACTGAGAGCACAAAGGAGCATGCTAAAAACACCACCTCCATGTGGATGACCCACCACAGCCACCACAGTAACCATAGCTGCCACAAAAGTGGCTAGGCACCACAACCACCACACAGTTGGACCACCAGCCACTCAAGTGCATTGACACAGGGAGAGTCATCAACGGGGATACAGAAAAGAAGAGGACATGTCTCTCCACAGAGCATATTTCAAAGTGACAGAAAAAGCATTTGCTCTATGATAATATTGGAGGACCTGAACACACCTCTCAGCATTGGGCAGATCATCTAGGCAACAAATCAAAAGAGTAAGCGTTATTCTTTCAGAAGAGAAGAAAACTAGGGTAATATTGGAGGACCTGAACACACCTCTCAGCATTGGGCAGATCATCTAGGCAACAAATCAACAGAGTAAGCGTTATTCTTTCAGAAGAGAAGAAAACTAGGGTAATTAGAAGGGGGAGGGGAGAGGGAGATGGGGAAAGATTGGACAAGGGGCATAAAGAATAATTATGATTTGTAACAATATATACATGTTACTAATATTGATTTGATCAACATATCTCAATGTTGAACCCCCAAAATATGTATAATCAGTTTTGATTCAATAAAAATAAATAAATAAAATAAAATAAATAAAAAATAAAAAAGTGGCTATAATGAATTTGTGATAAAATAATTTTATTGCAAAGCTAAAACTGATTATCTCACAGCGGTTTGACCTTGAATGAGTATTAAAATGTTGAAGTATGTGGGACCTTAGTTTGCTAATCTCTCAAATAAATATAATACTGCCTCACTCACAAAGTGATTGTTATTCTCAGTTTTTCCCAACCTTGCCATAGCCAACAGTAATAATAGATGCCACTTTAGTGTACTACCCCCAAGTCAGTGAGACAAAGGATCGTAGGCTGGTGGTTACACATTCAGAAGCAATTCCACACCAGCTAGCAAGGTCTGGAATTAGTTTGGGACAGATTTTTCCTACATCTAACACCAAAGAACCATATTCCTTTTTTTATTATAACATCTGAGTTATTCTCATTTAAAAGTCTTTGTATAAATCAATTCAAAATATTTAATAGAAATGTATTGTATATATTGATTGTTAAAATCTTTCAATATAACTATATTCCTAGACCAGGAAGTTGGTATTCTATAATTCTAAGCATTATTTAAAATGACACTGAATATATTACTATAGTAGATAAATCAGGTGGAATGGAATTTCATATACCACCAAAAATGTACGATAAACTGATGGACCCTAAATCTATGAAAATTTTTTAGTTATTTGATGTTCTTTTCCACACATGGAGTTTTTTACATATTTCCAGGAGTTATATACATGCCACATAGGGTAAATCTTTCTTGACTTTTTGAATCAAGCTTTCCATATATGAGAATCTATACAATAATGTTATTAACTTTCAGTGTAGGAAAGATTCATCTACTTAATTTCTGCTTTGAGTTACTCCAGTAATTGTAGGATTATGGAAATGGAATACATTCACTCCTGAGAATGAAAGGTGAAAAAAAAAGCCTTTTCTCTACCATCTTCTTATATATCCTTTTAAAATTTTAGGCAACAGCATCCTGTATTTTTATTAAGTGGAAAATGTATATCAACAACTAAAACAGATATTTGAAACTTAAAATCATCTCCCAAATTATAGTAACATGCATATTGAGTCCCTTGGCTAAATAGCTGTTTAATTCTTCTCTGTGTGTTCTAATGAGCCTTAACTATAACCCTCAGATTCCATTGTCACATAAATGCCCATAAATGATAGATAACCCCCTAATTGTGCTATACAGTTCCCATAGTCTCACAGTGTCTTTCAATTCCCTTATGTTCTCTCTCTGATTTATTAGAGTTAGTATATAGGAAATCTATTGAAATGTTAAGTTTGCTTAAATCTTTCTACCTAGGTTAATTCTTATCTCTGAGTCATATAAGGTGTTTTCCAGGACTTCCTGTCTACCATATTTCTAATCTCTTATAACAAAGCTAGAATTAATTGTGTAATATTCTGCTGCTGAAGGAACTCTTTTATTTAGTTTACTTTATTTTTACTTTAGAAGCAGAAGGGGAATAGGCATTAACTTTGTGCTGAACAGCCTTAAGGTTGTGTACTGTAACAGTCCTTACTCACTTGGTGTCTGAAAAAGTTGGTGACCTCTTTGTGCTGGAAATTCCTTCCAGCAAAATGGGACAAATGGTATCCACCTGGCAGAACTACCATGAATGTTAAATGAGATAATACATATGGCAGATAACCAGTGATTTGTAGTGTGTTTTATCAAGTATTTGTTTGCTTCTTTCCCTGAATAAAAGAAAACAAAAAGAGCACCTTGTCACTAAGCAGGAGGTGAGAGACATTGATTAAATTTATTCCCTATTTCAGAGTGGTTATTCTCAATACAATGCTAGGATGCTAATTAGAAAATGGCAGAGCTAGTCCTTAATATTGTCTGCCATTATATTTTCTGCCACAGAATAACTATACTGTCTCACTTAGAGATTCTAGAACTAGGAATAGAAAGGAACTTTCTTAACCTGATAAAGGACATCTGAAAAAAACCCACAGCTAGCTTCAAATATAATGGGGAATGACTGAATGTTTTCTACCTAAGATCAGGAACAAGACAAGAATCTCTACTCTTGCACTTCTATTCCACATTGTACTGAAGGTTTTAGTCAGGGCAACAAGGCATCCAAATTGGAAAGAAATTAACAAAATTATTAAAGAGAAAAATTATTAAAGAAAGAAATTAGCACAATTATCTGTTTACAGATGGCATAATTTTGTATACAGAAAATCCTACTGAATTCACTAAAATACTTTTAGAACTAATAAGCCAGTTTAGCAAGGTTGCAGGATAGAAGATTAATATACAACCAATCAATTGTATTTCTATGTACTGGAAAAGAAAAATCTGAAGATGAAATTAAGAAAATATTTCCATTTACAATAGCATCAAGAAAAATATGTAGGGATAAACTTAATCAAAAAGTGCAAAATGTATACACTGAAAACTTCAAAACATTGTTGGAAGAAATTAAAGAGGAATTATAACAAATGGAAAGGCATCCCATGTTCATTGACTGAAAGATTTAGTAGTATAAAAATGGCAATACTTCCAAAATTTACCCTTAGATTAGACATCATCCCTCTTATAGTCCCAAATAGCATTTTTGGTGAAACTGACAATCTGATTCTAGATTTCATATTAAAACTCCAGGGACCCAGTATAGTCAACACAATTTTGACAAAGAATGGAAATGGATGACTTACACTTCTGATGTCAAAATTAAGTAGAAAAATGCAGTAATATTTTTCAGTGCTGACATAAGCACAAACAGAGATCCATCAAATAAAATTTGGAGTCAGAAATAAACCTTTACATTTATGGTTGATTGATTTTCAACAAGGGTTTAAAGGCAACTTAATTAAGGAAAGAGTAGTGTCTTTAACAAATGGTGCTGAAACAAGTAGATAGCCATGTGCAGAAGAATTAATTTGAACTCATTTTTCACAACAAATAAAAATGGTGCTGAAACAAGTAGATAGCCATGTGCAGAAGAATTAATTTGAACTCATTTTTCACACCAAATAAAAAAAAATAACTCAAAATACAACATTGACCTAAGTGTAGTTGCTAAAACTATAAAAGTGATGGAAGGAAATATGAGTAAGTTTTTATGACACTGAATCAGGTGAAGCCTTCTTAGACATAACACTAAAATAATAAGAATAAAAAGAAAAAATAAATAAACTGAACCTAATTTAAATTTAAAAGTTTGGTGCTTTAGCAAACACAATTAAAAAGTGAAAGTACAACCCATAAAATGGGAGATAATATTTGCAAATTATTCACCTGATAACCCAATTGAAAAATGGTCAGAAGATCTGAATAGATATTTCTTCAATGAAGATATATAAATGTCCAATAAGAACATGAAAAGATGCTCAACATAATTAGTTATTAGGAAAATGAAAAAAAATAAGATATCACTTCACACAAACTAATAAAATAATAATAAAAAGATAACAAATGTGAAACAAACGGTGAAAATGTGGTGAAATCAGAACACTCATTCATGCTGATAGGATTGTAAAATGATACAGCTACTTTGGAAAACAGAGTGGAAGATCTTTAAAATGTTAAACATGTAGTTACATTATGACTGTGGATATCAAATCCTTGGTTTATACTTAAGTATAATGAAAACGTGTTCATACAAAAACATCTATGCAAATGTTTATAGCAGCATTATTAGTAATAGCCAAGAATATAAGCAACTCAAATGCCCATCAACTGATGAGTGGATAGATAAAATGTGGTATATCCATACAATGGAATATTATTTGGCAATAAAAATAAATAAAACATTGATGCATGATACAACATGGATGAACCTTGAAAGGATTGTGCTAAGTGAAAGAAGCCAGTCACAAAAGTCTACAGGTGGTATGATTCTATTTAAATAAAAACATGTGAAATATCCCAAATAGGAAAACTTACAGAGACTGGAAGTAGAGTAGTGGTTTCCTAGGGTTTGGGGTCTTGGGAGAAATGGATGGTGATTACTCATGAGTATAGGATTTCTTTTGAGGGTGATAAAATTATTCTAAAAAGATTATCATGATGGCTGTACAACCCTGTGAATATACTAAAACTAACTGGATTTGGTACCTTTAATTGGTGGATTACAAGTCATGTGAATGTATCTCAATTAACCTATTATTTAAAAAAATGACAATACAATAAAGACATTTCCATAGAAAGAAAAACAAAGATCACCTATCTTTAGCAGACCTGATTGAAACAAGTCAAAGAGTTTTCCACAGGAAAATGTACAGATGAAAGTTTGGATATGTAGGAAGAAAGAAATGGGAAAATATGAATGCAAACAAGCAAACACTAAATGAATTTTGACTCTACAAAGTAATAATAATGATAATGGTTTATATATATTAAAAATATATAAAATAAAATGCAAGACAAAAATAAAACCAAAGAGGAGTGCTAATAACAGTTAAAACATTCTAAGGTTTTTGACTTGGAATTTACCAAACTAGTAATTATAATAAACTTAGTTAGTAAAAAATGCACACTTTATTCCCTAGGAAAATAAATTGTAATAAAACAATTAATATTATACAGGTATATATTACTAATGTGTATATTATATTTTTAAAACAAGATAAAAAATAGATATGTAAAATAATAGAAAATGCTTATTCTAAAAACAATTTAAAATTACACAGAAATGAAAAAATTCATAAGACAAGTAGGAAGCAAATATTAGTAAGGCAGTAGATATTTATTAGTGCACTAAACATAACTTACCAAACATTCCAATTAAAGACAATTGTGAGGGCCAGCCCCGTGGCTCACTCGGGAGAGTGCGGTGCTGGTAGCACCAAGGCCACAGGTTTGGATCCTATAGAGGGATGGCCAGTGTGCTCAATGGCTGAGCGTGGTGTAGACCACACCATGCCGAGGGCTGTGATCCCCTTACCAGTCAAAAACAAAAAGAAAAAAAAAAGACAATTGTGGGACTATTTTAAAAACCATAAATATACTCTGTTAACAACAGATATGATTTATAAATATTCAGAAAGCTTGAAAGTAAAAGAACAGAATATACCCTAAGGCAAATATTAACCAGAAGAAATACAAAATACAAAATCAACCTTCAAACAGGAAGCATTGATTGCAAAGGGAGAATCTTCTTAATAACAAAAAAATTAAGTAGCCAGAAAAAAACTAATAATTTTAAATTTCTATCACTTAGAAACACAACAGCTTCAAAATATATAATTCAACAGAGATGTGTACAAATCCAGCATAATGGAGAGAGGTTTAAACAAACCTCTCTCAATGCATGTTAGAACAATCAGGCAAAATATTAAGAAGGATACAAGATATATGGACAACGTGATTAATAAAAGTGATTAATATAACATTACTTCCAACAAATTTTTTCAATTACATTAGATTTACCAAATTGGATACATGTTGAATCATGAAGTAAGTNTAGAGCTGGGTCTGGAGCTCACAGACCCCTGGAGCCCATTCACAAACCCTTCACATGCAGGTCTATGAGCTAAGTAACCAGCAAGAAGGTCCTTGGAGCCTTGGTTGAAGTAGGAACAGTCTTTATTCAGCACACACACGTCTGAGAGCTAGGCAGTACACAAAGAAAAACTCAGTAAGTCAACTGCTACCACAAAGTCCAAAGAAAAAACTGAAACTGAGCAGCTGCCAGCAGAGTAAACATGCTCTATTTTTAGATTCCAGCTCTGCCAGCCAGCTTCTGCTTCACAAAGGGAAGAACACACAATAGCAACAAAACTAAAGATACATTGGAGTACACGTGCACTAACTCCACCCACACACAACTTGTTTACAAGAAATATGCTGCTTGACCCCCAACCAGACCGAAGCTGAGGGAGCCTAAATTATTCTATTTTACCTACATAGAAGGTAATGACAAACATGGAAAAGACTGGGGGAAATGGGCATTTTGAGGCAAATCAAGAACACACCTTTTTTTTAAATAGTTTAAGAAGTCTACTAGACATCTAAGAATAAATATCAGGTAAAATGCAGGCTACATAAATCTAGAATAACAGGTAAATACAAGAATGAATACAGATTTATAAGGCAATTGTGCAAATATGATATTTGAAGTTATGAAATGGATAATATCACATAATAGGATATATAGGTTGAGGAAAAGAAGTGGCCGTGAGTCAAATCCTGTACTTCCAAGATTTGGAGGTATAGCAGAGAAGGACACGGAAGTAAGAAAGACTGAGATTAAGCAGTCATTCACTTACGAGGGAACGAGAAGGGTGTTGTGTCAGTGAGGCCAAGAGAAGAGAAGTTTCTGCAAGAAGTGGTGTGGAAAGTGTGTGTTAAATGCTGCTAAGACAGGTAGTGAATTATTCGAGAAATGCCTCATGGGTCACCATGAAAGTCTTTCGTGGTGTTGACAATATCAGCCTCTTTGGAAAGTAGGGGAAAAGTCAGATAGGAGTGAGGTCTGAAAAAATTATAAATTAGAAGTGGAGAAAGAGATTACAGACAACACATTACTTTTGCTTGAAGAAAAGCAGAGAAAATGTGGAATAGCTGGAACAAGATAGAGGTGGATGAAAGTGGTTTTGTTCTTTCAAGATAAGAGATTCCAGAACATGATTACGAGCTAATCAGAATGATTCAGCAGAACAAAGGCAAGAAATTATAATAGAGAAGGAAGGGTTAATTCCTAGAGTAAAGTCTCTGGTAAGATGATAGGTGATTGTATCCAGGGCAAAAGGGGTGTGGGGGTTGCCCTTTCCTGGGAAGAAGAATTGGAAAGGGTTGGATAGAGAAAGAAGCACAAGTTTAGTTGGTGGAAGGGTGCAATAAGGAAGAGATAAAAACAAAATTATGTGTAGAATTATACCTAATCGGACCATGGCCTTTTGAGGAAGAATATTCTAATAGATTCATTGGGTAGAAAATGCAGTGTACAAGATTACTTCAAAAAGTTCATGGAAAGATTTGTATTATCTTTTAATTCTATTTTTCACGAACTTTTTGAAGTACTCTCATATTGCCCTTTTCCAAGGCTTGGAGTCTGGAGGTGGTTCTTTTAAATAAAAGAAGACTTTGAGTTCTCTAGAAACTCAGAAGGGAGAGAAAAGAGCCAGGATATGGGATGGTGTGTAAGAAATGGATCAGATGAAGACATCTTCAAAGTGAGAAACACAAAGGGAATTTTGAGTCAAGAGAAACATCCAAGATAGTATTTGTAAAATTTTTTGCTTACAGCGTATCACTTAATAAACACATTTCCTTGTCAACCCTGTGAAATTGTTAATTATATACACATTACTCATTAATGTTCATTTATAGCCGGAGAGGAATTCTTCAAAAAGTGTTGATTTCTGGTCTGGGGAGCCCAATGAAATATATAGACAGCATGTGTGCACCAAGGAGTTCCCAGATAGAGACACTGAATTTTGGAGGCTATTGCCTGTACCTGCTTCTGATGGGATTCCTGATTCTACTCCCTAAACCATCAAGCTAATCTCATATTTGGCTCTTTGAACACCGCCCCTTGAGCACTTGGAAAACGAGTTCCTTTCCTGTCTACAATGATCAGCGATGTGCTCTGTAGCTGCTGTGGGATGTGGATATTTATTTAGTGTAACCTCTACTTAGAGATGCTCAGTGTGATAAAGCAAAAAAGGCTTAATGGTACTCACTGCCCACATAGATATACTGGCTTCTGTTCAGATCCCCAACCTGCCCCAACTGTGCATCGGAACTCTAAGGGCTGATGGCATCAGTATCTCAAGCCAGGAAAACCTGAAGAAAAGATACTGAGATTCTAGAAGTTACTTGTAAAAAGAACTTCAGTGACTGAATACATAAAGCATTTCAGAAATAGTATTAGAAGGTGTTAGTATTGTGAGAAGATTCTAGAAGGTACTTGTAACAAGAACTTCAGTGACTGAATACATAAAGCATTTCAGAAATAGTATTAGAAGGTGTTAGTATTCAAAATTTTTAATGTAATAAGTGAGAAAGAAAATTCAAGTAAAGACTCAAGTAGAGACTGACTAGGGCTCTTATTTTCAACAATTAGTTGGAAAATTATAAATTATCTAAGAGAGGAGAAAGGCAGAAAGAGAAGCAAATTTTTAGAGTGGAAGACAATGTTTGTTACTGAGAAATGGGTTCTGAAGCAATTACAGCATAAGCATTATAAATAAATTATAAAAGTCAGTTGTAGAACATGGATTAGTTATTTCTCTAATATTCAACACTTTTATGATTGCATAATCTTGAGGAAAAAGACTGAATTTCTGAAAGAATATTAGGGAAGATGAAACACACTGCTAAAAACAAATAAAATATCTACCAGAATACTAAGATATAGTTTCTCATGAAAGCAATTGAGACAAAACTGTCTATAGGATTGATTATGCTTTAGATCTTAAGTATAGAAAATAACAAGCAGCATACAATTAAAGATATGGCAGGTGTATTGACCAAAAAGGAAATTAAAAAAAAAAAAAAGTCACAGTCTGTAGGGACTCATCAAAGAGTATGGAGGGTGTTGATTTGCCTTCACCTTCAGGTTACTAACCACGCCGTTAAGTCCTGCAGGAGATCTACCAGCCCTGGGCTTCTCTTTGATAAATAGAAAGCAGCTGGTGTCTCAAGGATGGCTATTAATCTCCTCACAAGATGAAAGTAAGTGGGAAAACTGAGCAATGCTTTGTAATTAGGGATTCATGCACTCTCTTCCTAAGAAAAAACTGTCTTTGAAGCAGTTTCTGCTTAGAAGAGGAATACATTTTAATTGATACATGGTCACCTTAAAAAATGAGGAGACACCCAATGGAGTCTGAGCTTTAATCAAAGCTTCTTTTCTAAGGTAACTATGACCTGAAGATGTATATTTGATTGGGTTTCTTTTTGTCTTGAATTATAGAGAAGAAAAACAAAACTAGTTATATTCTAGAAGGTGCCAACTAAGTGAACTTCTTTCCTGGTAGCTGTTTAACTTAGTTTCTGCCATTTACTTAGCTGTATTTTGGGGGGGAGAAAAAAAAAAGAAAATATATGTATATATATGTATGGACCTCAAAATGTGTAATAGCCATTGGGAAATCTTTGTTGTTTTTAATTTTCTTAAATATGAGAATCCCTTTTTATTATCATGCATATTATTTAATATTACTTATATTATTTCATTATCCACAAAAAAACATTCAAAAGTGCTGCTAAATTACTGTTAGAAGAATATGTCCTTCATTAATCAAGATAATCATCTCATCTAAATGAGAATAAGAGAGTTAATCATGCAACCATATAGTATTGCATAGAACGTACTGAGGGCTCAAAAAATTATTTTTCACGTTTCATACTTGAGAAACTAGTAATTTGGTAAAATAATATTCAGTCCAGAGCTTTTGCATAAAAGTCCAATAATAATTTTTAAAAATTCAGTAGCTCCCTCACCAAACTCATAATCAGAAACCAAAGGCTTTATACAGCAGAAGTTGTGAGGGACAAGTATAAATATATAAATGGAGAAAGTTTTTTCTCTTAGAATTACAGAGTAATTTATTAATCACTGTTGATGAGAATCGTTTGAGAATAACTCAAGATGAAATTTGAAATGCCTTTGTTTCTTTGTGTTGACATCATCTGTTTTTTTAGGTTAGCCTAGAATATACTAAATTATAACCTAGATTATTACAAAACTGTTGATTTAGTAAATTCCTTAAATGTTTTATGAACAACTACTTTTTGAAAGCTCAGAGATTGTGTTTCTGCCTTTAGGGAGGTTACAGTTCACTGGGGCTGGATGGAAGATGCAGAGGACACAAATCAGGCTTAAACTTTGCTTATTATAATTTGAACACTTACAAAATTTAATGGGAAAAGGAAGTTCATCAAAAAACTGGTATGCAGTTCTTGTTTTTTCTATTAGTTATGGCTGATCAATAAATAAATGATTATTAATTTCATGGATTTTGGTGGCTAGATATTATTCCAGTACATGTAACTTCCAACAAGCTTTAAACAAACAAAAAAATTAGGACAAAAAGAAAAAATTTTTAAAAACCCTGGGAAGTAGCCTATGAAATCTGACAAATGCCTTGGAAATCCAGGAGCTTTTGCACTTCTTAAAAAGTTTAGTAAAGTTTTGTGACATCAGTGCTTGAAACAAATGCATTTCTTTTTTTAAAAATATAGATTAGCTTATTAGGATACTATTCCATATGGAGTTAAAAAATATTTCTTTGTGAACCCAGAATAAATGCAAGATTACTGACAAATTGTGAAAATATTAAGTATTCAATTGTTCTTAACTGATTTTTTTCTTTTTAAAGCCATAAGCAATACCCTCTGAAAATATTTCTTTGTGAACCCAGAATAAATGCAAGATTACTGACAAATTGTGAAAAAATTAAGTATTCAATTGTTCTTAACTGATTTTTTTCTTTTTAAAGCCATAAGCAATACCCTCTCCAAAATTCTGAAAGTGTTTAAGATATTTCTGATAAAAAACGTCCCAAAGTCCCACTTAAGTAGTCTCACTTAAATGGTCTTATATATGCCAAAGCATAATGTTGGGTAAGTTTATTTGAATGGAATAATATCTTTTTTTCTCTTGGCACAACATAAAACACTGTATCTTAGCTTGCAAAGTTATAAATTTCTACTGATTGCATGTATGTACATGTGTGCACTTACTGTTTATAAGTTCATTGATGATATACTAATTTCCCCCCACACTTTTTTAATTGGTTGATAAAAACTAATATTTATATTGATATATACTTCACTTAATATATAAGGAGAAAACAGTGCCTCAGCATTGACATGTATAATTTCTCTACAGAACCATTTTCATTTACTCTAGTTACAAAAGTTGTCAGGGTTTATGTTCAATACTTTGAGGCTCTAAATATCAATATTAATATCAATAATATTGATATCAATATAGATGCAGTAAACTTACATGTCTCATGTAAATACTCAAGTATTTTATATTTATATAATATGATGATTAGTATACTGCAAATTTACTTGAAAATTGTTATGGTCTGAATGTTGGTGTCTCCCAAAATTCATATATTTGAACCTAATATCTACTGACATAGTTTCTAATGGGGCCTTTTGGAAAGTGATTAGGTCATGGGGACTCTGCCCTCATGAATGGGATTAGTGCTCTTACAAAAGAGACTTAAGGGAGCCTGTGTCTCCCTTCCACAATGTAAGGATGCAGCAAGAGGTGTCACCCATGAAGCACAGAGCAAGCCTACGCTAGACACCCAATCAGCTGTTGCCTTCATCATGGATTTCTCAGCCTCCAGAACTTTGAGAAATAAACTTCTATTATTTACAAGTTACCTAGTCTAATGGATTTTGTTACTGCAGCCTAAAAGGACTAGGACAAAAGTAATACTAAATATGCAGTAGTTCTGGTAATTTTGCATTTTTTAAATTAAAAAAATAGTAAAATGTCTGTGTACTCATTTGCAAAGCTGTGAATGTTTTATTATAAACATATCCTTAACCAGGAAATCCATGGGGCAATTGTCCTAGTTTCTTTCTCCTTAATAACACTTTTCAAAGCTTTTTGTGCAGTGTTTGTGGGGCAAAAGAAAGAGAAAGAGACTCATTCTTCATTCACTGGTATGTACTGATCACATCTTAAACTGCCAAGATTGACACATAAATTAAATCCTTCCTATAGGCAGTGGACATCGATTTAATATAAAGCTACAGAACTTCAGTCACAAGTTTGTCAGGAAGAGAGAGTTATGCTTTTGCTTTTGGAGGTATGGAAGATATGTTATAGATCTTCTAATCAGGGTGCCTCTTAATTTTTAAACTATGCAAATTTACAACATATTTAAATACTGGATGCCCTATATGATCGTTAGGACTTCAGTAATTAAACTGACTGCTGCAGTTAGGAGACTGGGTTAGAGTAGTAGATGACAATTGTCATTCAATCTTTTTGCTTTTTGTCTTAAAACTTAGTTGCACAGGTTAGATTTTTCATAATTATAAATTAACAGCACACTATAATTATAGGAACATTCGTGACAGTCATTTATCATTCTTTCATTAATTTGTTCATATAAAATCACTTTTGAATTCACCACCCAAACCAAGAGCTGTACTATTCATAAAAGCCACATCTACCTATTGGAACTGAACCTATTCCATCGTATCACCTCCCCTAAAATGATGTGTTCTTTTTTTGTGTGTTCGTCCAGTTTTTCTTGTTTTCAATTTTATAAAACAGGTACTTCTCTAGGGTTATTTTATTTCCAGTTTTATTTGTTAAACAGTTTTTTTATTTTGCCAGTGACCAGCCATGCCATCTCTATCATATATTAATGTTCCATATGGCACAAGTCTATTAGAGGCATGTACTCTATTCTGTTTCATTGATCAAATAGTTTGTCCCTCTACAAATATAGTCTGTATTAATAAATTAAATATGGAATTTTTCTATGGACTCATTCTAGAAAGTATTCCAATTCCCTCATATAATTATATTTAACAACAACTACAACAACAAAAAACTAGAGTTCCAGTATTGATCAAATAGTTTGTCCCTCTACAAATATAGTCTGTATTAATAAATTAAATATGGAATTTTTCTTTGGACTCATTCTAGAAAGTACTCCAATTCCCTCATATAATTATATTTAACAACAACTACAACAACAAAAAACTAGAGTTCCAGATGAAAAGTTGTTCCACAAAAATAAAATTGTTAAAAATACATTTAAGGTAATGCATAACTTCATTTTTTGATAAAAAATGAAGGGAAAGGTTTTTTTATTTATATATAATAATGCTAAAGTCTGAGTATTTCAACTGATTTTTTTTAATTGCATGTAGAGAAATTTCTTCAATTTAATATGGAGATCCTCAATATTTATTCCCCTAGCTATGTTGGTATAGCTTTTATCTGGACAACTCTTTGTGGTAAATAAGAAAAGTTGGAAAAATATCAAACAAAATAGATAAAGCAGAAAAAAAAAACCATGCATATGAAGGTTTTTAAGGGCTCCTGAGATATCTTAGACATGAGTGCCAGAACCTCTGAAAAAGGGGAAATTTATGGAGCTTAGCACAACCACCTATACCTCATTTTCTCCTTGGGGCCCTTTGCAAGTCTTAAGTATTGTAAGAGGGAAGGAGCTTGGCACCTACTGTGATGTAGAGATGCCAGCAGAGCTTTCAGCAATTTTATGGAAACAGGGAGAAAATAAATGGAATTTGAGCCCGGCTTCCCTAGCACACAAAATTTGTACAGCCAAGCTCCTGGGGAAAAGAGATGTGCAGAGTTGAATGTCACACTGTGCCTGGATTTCCTCTTAACTTATTTCCAGTTCTTAATGTACCCTGGAACAAATGCTAACAATCCTTAGTGGAAAGTAACTGAAATGCTTTAATGGATCTTTTAACAGTCTTAAAATTTAGCAGGTCTGACAATAAATTGAAGCTCAAAACCTAGCAAGTTGAAACAGGATGCACCTAAAACACATTAAGCATTAAATATATGAAAAGCAACTTCCAGTCAGCTTACTCCATTAGGGGTTAAAGTAATGTTTTGT
>NW_007730620.1:173439-174719 GCF_000696425.1 Galeopterus variegatus
AAATATATGAAAAGCAACTTCCAGTCAGCTTACTCCATTAGGGGTTAAAGTAATGTTTTGTTACTGTAGAAAGCTGACAGGATTAGGCGAATGTTCTCTGGAGGAAGATAACATCCTCCAAAGCCTCTATAATGGTTCATAGCCTGACTCACAGTGAAATATGATCAGGCATTCTAACAGAAAACCTGAGAAGAAAAATAAACAAAAACAGTTTAGAAAAAATGTTCCTTACATTACATTTTCATTGCAAAATACTCAAGGTTTGCCCTATTTAAAAATGAGTAAAGCATTTTTTTTCCCACATACAAGTGTTCCAATGTTTGCAGAGCTTTTCTGGAACTACCGTTGTTGTTAATAATATACTATCATGTCCTGAAAAATCAAATAAAAATAAATTAACATAAACTGGGTTTTTTTGTCCTTTTTTGAGACCTGCCGCACCACGCTCAGCCAGTGAGCGCACCGGCGGCCATCCCTATATAGGATCCGAACCCGCTGTGGGAGCGCTGCTGCACTCCTAGCGCTGCACTCTCCTGAGTGCGCCACGGGCTTGGCCCAACATAAACTGTTTCATCAACATAAAGGCTATGTTTTAGCAACAAGTAAAAGAAAACTATCTTTTTATTTTATTTATTTTTATTTTTTTATTTTTTGTCCTTTTTGAGACCGGCCGCACTGCGCTCAGCCAGTGAGTGCTGTGAGCGCACCAGTCATCCCTATATAGGATCCGAACCCATGGCAGGAGCGCTGCTGTGCTCCCAGCGCTGCACTCTCCCAAGTGCACCATGGACTTGGCCCAGAAAACTAGCTTTTTAAAAGAATCAACTGCCACAAAACAAAATTTTAAGTATTTGGAAATATGTCCATTATTATATTATTCTAAAGACAGAAAGAACATGCATCTTACAGAAAGGTCCCACATTTCCTCATGTTTAAGGGAAAAAAAAGACTGATAAACTGAATTTTCTAACCAATTTTTGAAATCTGCTAAATAAAGAATTTCAACAGGCTTTGAAAAGATTTTTAAGTCTTTTGATTAATTTGACAAAAAAAGTGTTTATCATAGAAAAAAGGAAAATTTGCTACCCATAATTCAACAAAATTCTTTGCACAATTGGTGATTAGGATTTTTAAATTAGTGCCATAAGTTGGAATTATAGCCACTAATAACCTTCCTTCACTTGGATATGTATTTGCATTGTTTTCATACCCATAATATCAAGTATTGAAAATTTTATGCATTAAAGTAATTTATTTATTTATTTATTTTATTTTATTTT
>NW_007730620.1:174729-176290 GCF_000696425.1 Galeopterus variegatus
TTTTTTATGAAATTTATTTTTTGAATTGAAACATAATCGATTATACATATTTATAGGATATAGAGTTGACTATCAGTATTTGTGTACAGTATGTGATGATCAAATCACTATTGTTAGCGTGTTCATCATTACAAATTGTAATTATTCTTCTTGTGCCTTACACAACTACTCCCTAAGCCCAATCCCCCTGTTCTTTCCTTCAGAAAGTTCAAATTTGTATTATGGTCTTTCTTTTTTTCTTTCTTAGCTCCCACTTACGGTTGAGGACATGCAGTGTTTTTCTTCCCGAGCCTGGCTTATTTCACTTATTTCACCTGATGTATTAATCACAATTGTATTAAACTTTATGTCTGAAAAATCAAATATCTCGGTCACTTCAAAATTTTTAAATAGCTAGAAGAAAGGATTTCAAATCTTCTTTCTTTCTTAGCTCCCACTTGTGGGTGAGGACATGCAATATTTTCTCTAAGCAAATGGCAGAATTTCATTTTTTTTTCTTTTTTACAGCTAAGTAGTATTTCATTGTATATATATATATATATATATATATATATATACACATACACACACACACACACTACATTTTCCTTATCCAGTCATCTGCCAATGGACATTTAGGTTGGCTCTATAATTCGGCTGTTGTAATTAGAGCTGCAATGAACATGGGAGTGCAGGTACTCATTCAACATCATGATTTCTATTCCTTTGAGTATATACCAAAAGGGGGATTACAGGATTGTATGGTAGTTTTATCTGTAGTTGTTTGAGAAACCTCCATACTGTTTTCCATAATGGATGCACTAATTATAGTCCCAGTGTAGAAGAGTTTTCTTTTCTCCACCTTCTCAAAAGCACTTGTTATTCTGTCTTTAGAGAAAAGCCAGTCTAGCTGGTGTGAGATGATATTTCAGTGTGGTTTTGATTTGCATTTTCCTGATGATTTGTGATGTTGAGCACTTTTTCATGTAACTGTTGGCCATTTGATATCTCCCTTTAAAAAATGTTTATTCAGCTCCTTTGCCCATTTTTTAATTGGATTATTTCTATGAAGTTCTTTGAATTCCTTGTATATTCTGGATATTAATCCCTTGTCAGATGGATAGTTTGCAAATATTTTCTCACATTCTGTAAATTGTCTTTTCATTCTGTTGATTGTTTCCTTTGCTGTGCAGAAGTTTTTTAGTTTGATATAATCCCTTTTGTTTATTTTTTTTGTTGTTGATTGTGCTTTTGGGGTCTTATTCATAAAGTCTTTGCCCAGTCCCACTTCCTGAAGTGTTTCCCCTATGTTTTCTTCTATGAGTTTTATAGTTTCAGGGATTATACCTAAGTCTTTAATCCATTTTGAATTGATTTTGGTATGTAGTGAGAAGTTATAATATTTTTTTTAATTGACATGTAGTAATTGTACAAATTTATGGGCACAGAGTGATGTTTCAATGCACGTATTGAATGTGCAATAATCAAATCAGAATAAAGAGTGTACTTGTCACCTCAAACATTTATTATTTCTCTGTGTTGAGAACATTTGAAATCCTTTCTTCTAGCTATTTAAAAATTG
>NW_007730620.1:176841-179525 GCF_000696425.1 Galeopterus variegatus
GGGCACAGAGTGATGTTTCAATGCACGTATTGAATGTGCAATAATCAAATCAGAATAAAGAGAGTACTTGTCACCTCAAACATTTATTATTTCTCTGTGTTGAGAACATTTGAAATCCTTTCTTCTAGCTATTTAAAAATTTTGAAGTGACCAAGATATTTGAGTTTTCAGTCATGAACTTTAATAAAATTGTGACTAATACATCAAGAATATTAATATAAGATAGAGAAATTTACCATATTAGTGGAATACACACACATGGTGAATTTTAGAACTAAATAGATGAATACTGTGAAATTAAGAAATAATGGATATGTTTAGGAGCAGACTAGAAAACATGGAAGAGATTTCTGGTGAATTGGAATAGATCAGTAGAAACTGTATTGGCTGAAACCTAGAGAGAAACAAAAATGATGGAAAACATAGAAAGAAATGCAAGAGATGTGGGATGCTGCAAATATATATAACACAACAAAGGAATAATCAGAATGAGAAGAGAGAAAGATTGGAAAGAATTGATATTCAAAAAGATAATGGCTAAGATTTTTTCTTAATTGATGAAAGACATTAAGCCACATATTCAAGAAGCATAGCTATCTTCCTTTAGGATAAAAACAAAGAAAACTATATTTCCACACATTGTGGTAAAACTACTAAAACTCAAAAACAAAAAGAATATCTTAAAAACAAGAGTAAGAGAAAAGATGCATTACCTTCAAATGAGCAACAGCATAATGGTCACTTTGGTAATCCACAGAAAAATAATTGCATCTTTGACAAACTGCTATAAAATAATAACCATCCTGGGCCGGCCCCATGGTGCACTCGGGAGAGTGCGGCGCTTGGGAGTGCAGCGGCCCTCCCACTGCTGGTTCGGAACCTATGTATGGATGGCCAGTTCGCTCACTGGCTGAGCACGGTGCAGGCGACACCAAGCCAAGGGTTGCCCTCCCTTTACCTGTCACAAAAACAACAACAACAACAACAACAACAAATAACAACCATCATGTAAATCCATACCCTGTAAAAATGTTATTCACAAGTGCAGACAAAAATAAATATTTCTAGTGAACAAAACTGAAAGTAAAATTCATCACTAGCAATTCCACAGTAAAGGTAATATTAACAGTGTGTTTTAAACAGAAAAATATATATATGCCAAGTTGATTCACAGAAATGTAGAAAGGAAGGGAAAGTAATGGTAACTATGTTAACTGCATGGGTAAGTCTAAGTGAAATTTAAATATTGGCTGTAGAAAACAATAATTATAATAAATTATGAAGGTCAAAATAAATGTAGAAATAAAATATATAAACACAGTAACACCAAAAGCAGAAGGAAGTAAAAGTAGATAAATATGTGCCAAGGTCATAAGTTATGTGGGAAGTGATAATAGTACTTATTTATATTAGATGCTAATAAGTCAAGGGTTCATTTGTACATGAACCATTAAACAAATAGCAAAATAGTTTATATTAAACAACCTAATAGAAAGTATAACAGTAATGATATTTGATTAATGAAATTAAAAGAAAGAACATGCAAAATGTAGAAAAATAAAGCAAACTGTAAATTCAAATTCAAATACATCAGTAGCATCTAAGGTAAGTAGAGAAAAATTCTATTACAAAGTCAAAAATTATCAGACTAGATTTTTGTATAGAAAGAGCACTTTCTGTGCAGAAGAAAGATGTTTTAAATCAAAGAAAATGGGAACATCGAAAATAAAACCATAGAACAAAATTTGTCATTCAAGGAAATCCAGAGGTGCTATACAAATATGAAGAAGAAAAAAAAAACGTAGACCATAGGGTATGAATTATTTTTAGAGGTAATAGAGGAATACTTAATAATAATACAGAGGCCAATAAACCTGAAAAATGTAACAATGATAAACACTATGTAATTATTCATATAGTATTATGATTATAATTCAAAAATTAACAGAAGATAAGTAGCAAATCCACAAGTCTTCCATGAAAATAATAGACTTTAGCATTCCTCTCTCAGTAACTGATTGAATGAACAACAAAAATTAGAAAGAATAAAAGAAAAATCTGAACAACCTGATTGGCTAAATTAACTTTAGTAACATATACAGAACACAGCACACAACTGCAGAATACGCATTTATTTTAACTGCATACAAAATCTTTACTAAAATTGTACATCAAATCTAAGGTATGTAGCAATAGTCTGAATACATCATAATTTATTGTCTTAAATGCATTTGACTCAGTAAACAACAAACAATTTATTTATATTTGAGAGTCTCTGAGTTGACTTGAATCTCCTAGCCAGTCTTCTCTTGGAGTTTCTTATGCAGGTATAGTCAGTATTTACCTTGAGCTGTAAAATAGACTACCCCAAGACTTCCTGGCTTAAAACAACAAACAATTTATTTATTTTTGAGAGTCTCTGGGTTGACTTGAATCTCCTAGCCAGTCTTCTCTTGGAGTTTCTTATGCAGGTATAGTCAGTATTGGCTAAGATTGCAGTCCTATTTGGCCTCTAAGTGAGATGGTTCAATAACATGGTTATAGGTGGGTGTGAACAATTGTCTGTGAACTCATCTGGGCTACAAAGCAAAGCATTTTGGTTATCCTTCATGTTATCTTTCCACATGGCTTGAGCTTCTTGCAGCACAGTAGTTGGATTTTAAAAGCAAGAATTCCAAGAACAA
>NW_007730620.1:179940-186895 GCF_000696425.1 Galeopterus variegatus
AAGGTATGTAGCAATAGTCTGAATACATCATAATTTATTGTCTTAAATGCATTTGACTCAGTAAACAACAAACAATTTATTTATATTTGAGAGTCTCTGAGTTGACTTGAATCTCCTAGCCAGTCTTCTCTTGGAGTTTCTTATGCAGGTATAGTCAGTATTGGCTAAGATTGCAGTCCTATTTGGCCTCTAAGTGAGATGGTTCAATAACATGGTTATAGGTGGGTGTGAACAATTGTCTGTGAACTCATCTGGGCTACAAAGCAAAGCATTTTGGTTATCCTTCATGTTATCTTTCCACATGGCTTGAGCTTCTTGCAGCACAGTAGTTGGATTTTAAAAGCAAGAATTCCAAGAACAATTCTGGTGCTAGCTCTTAAGGTAATTTTTTCATCCTTCACATATGAAATACAATTCTGATTTACAAGCTCAGTAATTCTCAACAAATCCATTTTTATTTTTACTTCATGAATGTCTGAAATCAAGGACTATAATGATATAGATAAATACTGGAGCTACTGTAGTTAATGATATACTGCAGAGAAAATGAAACCAGATAATCCACATGGTGTTGATATTCATATATGTATGTTAAAACCAAACCTCTTCTTGAAGAGGGGAGAGAACTAGGCATCCTCATTAGAATGGGCTTTCTTGGGTTTCACTATACAGAATTCATATAAATCTATATAATTAATCTTCTACCTTGTACTAATGCATTTAAATTCTTCACTTCCCTCTATAGCCACAGCAAGAGTTTAGAGATGTTCAAAAAGCAAAATTAACTTGAGTGACTTGCAGACTGAGAACACTTTAAAAGTAGAATGAATTTTATTGTGCGGATGTTGAAGGGTGGGAATCAGGTGGTGAATGGGATGAGAAAAAGCAGTATAGGAGTGGAAAATTTATTTACTTCTTTAATGTGAGTACTTAAAAAATGACATCTCATCTGCTCCACATATTTAGATTAAGAAGAGTATTAACCAGGGCAGTAGGTGACCAAGGCCTTCAGCCATGCCCCCCTGATGTCCACGTCCAGCCCAGTGATGACCACTGAGTCACCACTGGAAGCACCCTGGGCTTCCAAGTCAGGGTGGTGGGGGGCCAAGGGCCTGAGCCATGCCACCCTGACATCTACTTCCAGCCCAATGATGACCACTGAGTTGCCACCAGAAGGCACCTGCGTTCCCCTACTGGAATAAAGGTGATGCCATGGGCCTGGAAAAATCACCCCTGTCCTTCCTCCACCACCCCATCTGCTCCCCTTTCCCCTCCTCTCCTTCCCCCAACTGCTCCACAACAATATCTTAGACTATAAAAAAATAATGATAATAAAAAATAAATAAATTTTTAAAAAGTTCTTTGCACCAAAGGATATTTTGCACATCTGTAACTTCTGTCATCGCTTGTTTGTACTGACTTCTGATGTTCTTTGAACTATGTGTAATTGGGTAGATCATCATTGCAGAAGATGATGCTGCATCATCATGGCAAAATCCTGTATTCTTAGTAATTGTTACAAACCCCTTTATTACTGTCTGAGAAAATAAAAGATTGTGTTTCTATTAAAACGATTACAGTTAAAAAAGAGAGAATTAAGTTGTAGCATTTATAGGAAAGGAGAAAAGATTTTCTTATAATAAATATACCTATTGTAGTACTTAAAGTTATGTGAAAACTCAGATTGCTCTATTTTGAGTTCCTTTCCTATCCCATTATTAATAAACTGTGTCATTTTATTTTCCTTACAAGAAAGTTACAGAGAAGAAGGAATAATCATACCAAGGTAATAATGCCATTGATTGGAAGTTATGTTTTTAACTAAAACTTACAATAAAAACTGTTGTTTATCTGACTTTGGTTATCCAACCTTCACTTGCAATTCAAAGTTTAACCTTTATATTTTCTTCAATTATTGCCTAACACATATTTAAAGTAATTCTGAACTATCATCAGAATGTTTAACATCCAGTGACACTGTGCTTTATTTTATTCAATACGATGTCTATTCTAAATGAAATGTAAGACTAAAGTAATAGTGTTTTCTTTCCCTGAAATCAGATTTTCATTAAAAAGTTGACCTTTAAATGTCTCATTTTGTTAGGCAAACAACGTTATTTTAAATTAGTCACAGGTTTCTTGTTTTGTGCACGCAAAGCCTGATTACAAGCCTTTCTATAAAGCTTCTATTCAGTTTAATAATTCATACTTCTCTGCTTATCGGCTTTAGAGTTCTAAAGGAGGCATTTGCCTATAAATCTTCCCCACTGCTGCATTTTATTTTAATGCACAGCAGCAGAACACTAACATAATTGGTGCAATCTGTTATTTACAGATACGCAGTGAGACGCAGGTGGCAAAATCTTTTTAGTGTTGTGAGGAAAAGTAAGACCTTCACAACTTGAGTTATGTGAATAAAAGTCATTGCTGGGTTAGGATAGCAGCCATTGTCACTATGCATGTTCTCTAAAATCTGTGGTAAATCTCTTCCATATGGAATCTTTTTCAATTCCACTCTATAACAGAATGCGTACTTTGTGTTAAATACATTGATTCTTTAAAAAGTTGTCCCATAAAGGAATATTGTTGGGTTTTATGGATAATCCTTAACAAATGTCCAGAATAATTGGCTTGTAATTTTGTTCTATATAAATGTGTTCTGAAATCTAAAACACATATGATACTTTTCTTGAATCTATCATAACTCTAGATTTAAAAATTTCAAAATTAAAGCAAAGAGCTGCTTTATTTGCAACACCGATCTTTGATTCTTTTTCACAAATTGTTCATATGAACATTTTAATAAGCAATTTTTGATAAGACAACTCTAATAGATGGACTCAGTCAAAGGCTACATAAGTCCACACTCAACTATAATCCTTGGGGCCACATATAATTTGGACTACAGAACTTCTTAAATTTTATAAAAGCATTATAGTCATATTTTACACATTATATGCAATTCCAGAACCTTATAACTGTGGGATAAGTAATTCTGCAAAGAGCCACATTTTAATTTTATCAAGGTTTTCAAAAATATTCTACTTTTCATTCATTTCAAGGGCTTCTTGTTCTATAGAATCTAGAGTTTGAGATTTATTAACTTTTGGTGGTGTACTTTCTTGGTGTTTTGTATCTTTTTTTTATGTTTATTCATTTTGGCAGGGGATTTCACAGTGCACAGGTTTGACCCTATTGCCTAACTAAGATGTGGCTGTGTTTGTCAATTTGGTATGGCTACCTCTGTGACTGCTCAGTTGGCCTCTAGTGTCTTGTGTGTGTGGTTGTCTCGGGTCTTGGGCCTCTCCAGGGAGCCTCCTCTCTGGTCAGCTTGGACTCTGCTGGGCTGCTGGATCACGGGACCGTACCTCAGGGTGTGTGGTCTCTTTTGAGCTTCCACTTCCTGTGTAGAACTTCTCTCTGTTCCGTGCGCTCTGGCCCTGGCTGCTGGATCATGCAGTGGCGGCTCCACAGGGTGTGTGTTTTCTGCCGAGTCTCCACCTCCCTATCCAGATGTCTCCCGGCTCTGTGTGCACTAGGTGGGGCTGTTGGACCAGGTAGAGGTGGCCCACAGGGTGTGTGTTTTCTGCCGAGTCTCCGCCTCCCTAGCCAGGCTCCTCCCTGCTCTGTGCACACTGTACTGGGCTGGGGCATGTCTTCTGCAACCCTCGTCTATCAGCCAGGCCTTCAAGCCCCTGCTCGGCACCGCCCTGCCCAGGAAGACTTTCAGGTTTCTGCTAGGCACAGATGACCGGTCGCTCTGGGTGCCTTTGTAGCACTGAATAGAACTTTCTCGGGACTTATCACCTTCCTCCTGCTATTGTGGTTATTTGTGTACTTGTCTTATCTCCCACACCAGGGCATGAGCTCCTTGGGGGAGGAGCCCGCAGCACACAGTTCCTCTTTCAATCCCCCCGGCACGGACCGACTCCGGCACCCACCGCCATCAGCTCTCCGGCAGATTCAAGCGAGCTCGGGAGCACTCCGACCACACTTTTCCTAACCAGAAATTGGTTAGGCGTTTTTCCAAAATGATGGCCGCAGAGATGGTATCTGCCTCCCGGTTACAGGAACTTTACCGGGGGCCGGAGCCCAAGGAGTGGTGGAGTGACAATTGGCCCGGCCCGCTCTTCCCTGCCCTCCTGACGCTGGCCGGGGGCTCCCTACACCACCAGCCCCGCCAGAGAACCGTGGGGGGCGTGGGATGGGAGGTTGGCCCACAGGCCCTGGGAGGCCCCGTGCCAGGGCAAGCAAGTGGTAAGGCTCAGTGAGGAGCCGAGCCAGGTGAGGAGGGCACGCCTTGACAAGCCAGCTGGCTCCGCCCCCACCCGAGAAAATGCAGGCAGCCCTGGGGCACGGTGACTGGCCTGGTGTGAAAGGCGGAAGCCGGACGGGCGTCTGCCCCACAAGCAGGGTCCAGCTGGGGGTCACTCGCAGAGGTGGGCTGGCCGGGTGGCCCCTCTCCATTTCCACATCATCACCATCCTCGTCTTTGGCCGCTGCCACCTCGGGCTGCTCACTCAGTCCCGCGGCTCGGGCGCTCTCAGGAATCTTCTTTAGTGTCGGCCCTAAACCTCGAAACCCACAGTCAGTCAGGTCTCCGACAGGTTCAAACGAGCTTGAGAGCACTCCGGCCTCACCTCTCCCAACCAGAAATCAGTTTGGGGTTCTTCCGAACTGATGGCCACAGAGATGGTATCTGCCTCCCGGAAACAGGAAGTTTACCTGGGGCCAAAGCCCAGGGTGCGGTGGAGTGACAATCTGGGCGGGCTCCTCCTCTCTGCCCTCCCGACGCTGGCCGGGGGCTCCCCCTGCCACCAGCCCCGCCAGAGAACCATCGGGGGAGTGGGATTGTAGGCCGGTCCACAGGCCCCAGGGGGCCCGGTGCCGAGGCATGCAAGTAGCTCGGCTCAGTGAGGAGCCGCGCCGCCAAGCAAAGAGGGCAGGCCTGGCCGATCCGAGCCGGCCGGCTCCACCCCCACCTGAGAAAATGGAGGCAGCACTAGTGCCTGTGCCTAGCCTGGTGTGGTAGGCGGGAGCTGGGCGGGCGTCTGCCCCACAAGCGGGGTTGGGCTGGGGGTCACTCACTAAGCTCACAGAGCTGGGCGGGTCCAACGCCTTACTCTCCGTTTCTGCGTCTTTCTTGGCCTTTGTTGCCTCGGGCTGTTCACGCAGTCCCACAGCGCAGCTTGGGCGCTCTCAGGAATCTTCTTTAGTGTCGGCCCTAAACCTCGAATCTGTAGTTGCTTTTTTATAGATGCAGATTAGTTGATCAAAGACTTATTCACTTTTTGTTGCTCTTGGAAATGCAAATAGCACTCTGGCAGCACAGCGCACACTTCTCAGGCTCACGCTGTCTTCTGGCGCCCCCGCTCCAGACCCATCGCCATCTTGGTTCGACCAAATCTTCTAATTCTAGTTTCTGAGACTGGGAAGTCCAAAGTCCAGAGAACACAGCTGGTGAAGGTCTTGGTGGTGGTGACAGTGATGGCAGGATATCACATTGTGAAAATGATGGAGCAGAGAGAACAGAGAGAGAACAAGGAATTTCGAGTGATAATTCTAAAGAAACTGAATGAGATACAAGAAAACTCAGCTAGAGAGCATGATGAAATGAGGAAAAGTATACAGGACCTGAAAGAGGAAGTGTACAAGGAAATCAATGTCCTAAAAAAAACGTAGCAGAACTCGCTGAACTGAAGAAGTTATTCAGCGAAATAAAAAATACAATGGAGAGTTTAACCAGCAGGCTTGCGGAAGTTGAAGAGAGAACCTCTGAACTTGAAGATGGGCTATATGAAATAATATAAGAAGACAAGAAAAGAGAAAAAAGAACCCAAGACATTGAAGAAAATCTGAGAGAGATATTAGACAACCTTAAGCGATCAAATATCCGAGTCATGGGTATTCCAGAAGGGGAGGAAAAAGGAGATTGTATTGAAAACATATTCAACAAAATAATGGCAGAAAAATTCCCAGGTATAGGAAAAATCACAGATCTTCAGATCCAGGAAGCACAACGATCTCCAAAAGTATTCAATCCAAAATGATCTTCTCCAAGACATGGTATAGTCAAATTGGCAAAACTCAAAGACAAGGAGAGAATCTTAAAAGCTGCAAGAGAGAAGCATCAAATCACCTATAAGGGATCCCCAATCAGGCTAACATCTGACTTTTCATCACAAACCCTAAAAGCTAGAAAGGAATGGGAGGATATATTCAAAATACTAAAAGACAAAATTTGCCAGTCAAGAATACTCTACCCTGCAAGGCTGTCCTTCTGAAATGAAGGTCAAATAGTATATTTCTCAGACAAACAAAAACTGCGGGAGTTCACCATGATACGACCACACTTACAAGAAATTCTCGAGGGAGTACGGGGCTTGGTTCCTGAAAAATAACTACCACTGACATAAAAACCCAAGAAAAATCAAAACCCACTAGTATAACAAAAATGACAATCATGAAAAGAAAACAAACAAACAAAAAGACTATCTACATCCTAAAGAACCAACAAACACAGAAAACAAACAGCAAAGAAGAAAGCAAGAAACAAAAGACACCTAAGACAACCAAACAACCAATAAAATGCAGGGAATAAATCAACACCTTTCAATAACAACTTTTTAATGTAAAAGGCTTAAATTCCCCAGTCAAAAGACACAGACTGGCTGACTGGATTAGAAAGGAGGTCCCAACTATATGCTGCCTACAAGAGACCCACCTCACCCACAAAGACTGACATAGACTAAGAGTGAAAGGATGGAAAAAGATCTTCCATGCAAACAGAAAAGAAAAACGAGCTGGAGTAGCTATTCTCATATCTGACAAAATAGACTTTAAACTGAAAACCAAAAAAAGAGACAATGAGGGTCACTATATAATGATAAAAGGACGGATGCATCAGGAAGACATAACAATCATAAATATATATGCACCCAATGTTGGAGCAGCC
>NW_007730621.1:0-458 GCF_000696425.1 Galeopterus variegatus
AAGGAAACTTAAATGCTCATTACTAAGTAAAAGAAGCCAATTGGAAAAGGCTACATATTGTATGATTCCAACTATATGACATTCTGGCAAAGGCTGAACTATGGAGACAGTAAAAGTCAGTGGTTGCCAGTGGTTCATGGGATGGAGGTGTGAATAAGCAGGGCGTAGAGGATTTTTAGTGTAGTGAAAGTACTATAATGGTGGATAGATATCATTACACATTTGTCCAAACCCATATAATACATAATACCAAGAGTGAACCGTAATGTAACTATGGACTTTGGGTGATAGTAATGTGTCAGTGCAGGCTATCAACTGAAATAAATATGCTATTCTGGTGAGGGTTGTTGATAATGTGGGAGGCTATGAATGTGTGGACAGGGAGTATATGGGAAATGTCTACCTTCTTCTCAAGTTTGCTGTGAACCTAAAACTCTGTGGAGTGATAAAGTCTTTTT
>NW_007730621.1:1787-2984 GCF_000696425.1 Galeopterus variegatus
TAAAATTAATTTGAAATGTACAAATTATCTCCAGTAAGTTTTTCCTCATTGGCTATTGATGCCAAACTAAAATTTATAATTATGTATTTTTTCATGTAATGCTTATAACCCCTTTTAGACTGGGTCAGGTACCATGTATGTTTAGTTTGCCCATATAAACTAACTACCTAACACATAGCTGCTACTTGGTAAATATTTGTTGAGTGAATCACTGAAAGAAATAGCACTGCTAGGTAAATAAATGCAGCATCAGACTAGAAAGTCTTCTAGAAATTCTCCAAAGTCTAAAAACACTGGGAATTTTCTAAATCTTCTGCCACTGCAAATATGAATTTTTTTAAACTAAAAATGTGTGCTATAATAATTGGAAATTATGATTAAATTGGTATGATTTCCTGCCTGAATTTACATGATTTGTTCAGATGTCATGTATTATCATGAGCTTGGATTGGAAGAACAATTTTCATAACAAAGAAGAGTAGCAAGAAGGAAATGTATCCATTTAAGGAAAAGTTGAATTAGAAATATCTTCCACTCAAAGTCATTTAATGAGTCTAATTTTAAAAGATGAATGGTGTTAATTTTGACACAGTTAACAGGTGTTATGACAAGGTTTGATGTAAACATTTTATGAAAGACCTAAAGATGCAAGTGAAAGAAGTTTGAAATAATATTCATAAAACATTTTCTTAGCAAAAAAATATAAGGTAGGCAATCATTTGAAGTGTTATGTTTTGCCATGATAAAAAGTGAAAAGAGAGAGATAAGAAGTGGATATATATTATTGCAAGAATATATTTCACAGTTATGTGAAATAATATACCCCAAAATTGCTATTTGTGTTATATAAAATAGGTAAGCTGAATGAGAAACATGATTTTGTCAATACAAAAATTCAAACCAAGCTCATTGTTAGAGCTATTGACTTTACATGACTTACTAGGAAGAATGAGTTCACTCAGAAAATAAGACCCATATCTTGATCTAGGAGTGTTGCTTTGTGTTGCTTCGCCCCCCACAGATTTGTCACCCCACTTTGCCTGGGTGATGGAGATGCAAAGGATTACTCAAAGCCCATCTCTGCTGAGCAGTGAGAAGCCCCAAAGTGGTTAACTTTCCTGGGACTGTCCAGCAAGAGGGATCCCTTCCTTGGGAAAATTAACGCTGAATTGGGGTTCTCTTCCTGTATTTATTTTC
>NW_007730621.1:3927-5634 GCF_000696425.1 Galeopterus variegatus
TAGTACATTCCATATAGGAGTAATTTTAGGGCACGTGTTGTTTATCATCTTGTAGTAATTCCGTTAAGTTAGTATCAGAGGCCTGTATTCTGTAGATTCTGTGTAGAGTTCTATCTTTTGGCTGAGTAAAAAGAAAACAAAAATAAATACAAAAAGAAAAAAGACTTGAAATTCTGAATTGCACATTGCTAAAAAGGTTACTGGAAACTAGCATGAAAGATGCAAGAATTACACAATCCCTTGTTTTAGGGTTTATAATGAGTCAGTCACTGCACATGTAGAGATGAAATATCTATGGTTCTAGTCCTTGAAAGTTCATATGCTAAGACAGAAACAAAAGACACAAAAACAGACAAAAATGTTGATAGAATATAATAAACATGAGAAAGGTGCAATGGGAACACAGTTAGAGAAAATATTCATTTTTACTTGGATTAGTCAGAGAGGAATTAAACAAGAAGATATCATCATATGAGATGAGTTTTGTATGGATTTGTATGTCAGAGAGAAGAGATAGAGAATGAAAGATGAAATAAAGAGTATTCCTAAATGTATATAGGTATAAACAAGCAAAGGGTATTCAAAAGACCTTGAGCTATTCTTGACTGTAGCATAGAGTATATGTGTATCCAGGGGAGAGAAGGGGAGTGATAGGAAAACATAAAACTTGATTGGGATTAAATTGTATAGACCATGTAAACCCATAAAAGGGTGTTGACTTTATCTTCGAGTATATGGTGAATAACCAAAAGACTTATTTATATCATAAAATTAAACTTATGACCAAAAATAAGCAACCAAACAAAAAAAGACTCCAAACAAACTCAAGGAGGCACAAAGTGAAAGAATCATATGAGCAATTTCTAGAGAAACTCTGGTGAGAAATCAGCTAATACAGTAGCAGAGGGGGTGAAAGGAAAAAGAAAAGTTCTATAGACACTATTGTATCCTACAGAAATCAGAAGCACAACTAGCAGCATTTAAATTTCTAAATGGATATAACATAATTTCTTAAATGTATCTTCTAATAAAGAAGTGCTGAAATTCATTGGAAAATATTAAATAACATGCAGTATTTAAGTTTTTAAAGCACACAATTTTTTTAACTGATGAGAATGCTTTGGTGAAATTGGGTTTTATGAAGCAATATTGGTTAATGCTAATATTTTGTGCAGTATAACACTGATGCTGATCTAACACACTTGTGTTTGAAAACAAGCCTTCTCTTCAATCAACTATTTTGTGGCTAACACCGTTGAGTTTTCCCAAGTAGATTTATACTTTCAAGTCAGAATGAAAAATTTTCTTCTGGAATTTCCCTTACTGTGGTTTCATTAAATATATATCTTATTGAAGTATAAAATACATCTTTAACACTACAAAATAATAACTTATTTTTTCTAAGTAAAACAGTTTTATATATGAATTTTGGCTAACTGAGATTAAGAAAGCATTTAATTAAAAATGTCTTGTCCACATAGAACATACAATTAGTGGGTGGCTTATTCAGAAAAAGCATGTAAGAAAGCTTTTGTTGATTTTTTGCATATTGTAATACAAACTGATTGGAAGACTTTCTCAATTTTTCAATTTCTCTTTATGTGTACATATGACCAGTATGTCTTGCAAAGTCTTATCAAAGGCTATTACAGAGGTAAAGTTACATTATGTCTTATTATATTTTTGAATACTCAGTGACAAAAAAAA
>NW_007730621.1:7301-9394 GCF_000696425.1 Galeopterus variegatus
AAAAAAAATGCAAATAAACATGGAGCTAGAAATGTCTTTTAAAAATGTCATTTTAGATGAAACCAACAAGAGAGGTATTTTAAAGCATTTAAAAAATGCTCACAAAGAAGAAAGTAGATATAAAACTTGTAATGTGAGTGGTAATAAATTACCTACAAATCCAGACAAATTAAAATTGATGTGACTTTAGCAAGAAGTATAGTGGCTAGTTGACGATTTTTGCATCAATGTTCATCAAGAATATTGGCCTGTAGCTTTCTTTTTTTGTTGTGTCTTTTTCTGATTTTGGTGTCAGGTGAGGCTGGCCTCATCACATGAGTTTGGGAGAATGTCCTCTGTTTCGAATTTCTGGAATAGTTTGAAAAGGATTGGTATTAATTCTTCTTTGAAGGTTTGGTAGAATTCAGCAGTGAAGCAATCTGGTCCTGGGCTTTTCTTGTTTGGGAGACTGCTGATTAAGGCTTCTAACTTGTTGCTAATTATTAGTCTGTTCAGGTTTTCTATTTCTTCTTGGTTCAGTGTTGCTGGTTTGTATGTGTCAAGAAATTTGTCCATTTCCTCCAGATTTTCAAATTTGTTGGCATATAGTTGTTCATAATAGTTTCTAATGATTATGTGTATTTCTGTGGTGTCAGTTGTAATGCCTCCTTTTCCATTTCTGATTTTTTATTTGGATCTTCTCTCTTTTTTAGTTAGCCTAGCCAATGGCTTTTCTATTTAATTTATCTTCTCAAAAAAACAACTTTTTGTTTCACTGATTTTTTGTATCACTCTTTTGTTCTCTATTTGATTTAGTTCTGCTCTGNAAAAAAAAGAATAGTAGCATATAGAAACTCAAAGAACTTAACAGTAAAAAACAAATAATCTAATTTAAAAATGGACAAATGAGCTCAATAGACATCTCTCAATGGAAGACCTACAAATGGCCAAGAGGTATAAGAAAAAATGCTCAACATTGCTAATCATCAGGGAATTGCAAATCAAAACCATTTTGGGACATCATCTCACCCAAGTTAGAGTGGCTATTATCAAAAAGACAGAGAATCACAAATGCTGGTGAGGATGTGGAGAGAAGGGAAGCTTTTTGCACTGTTGGTGGTACTGTACAGCCATTATGAAGGACAGTATGGATGTTCCTCAAACAACTACAGATAGAACAACCATATCATCCAAGAATCCCAGTACAGGGTATATGCCCAAAGGAATGGAAATCATCATATCAAAGAAATACCTGCATTCCCATGTTCATTGCAGCTCTATTTATAAAGCCAAGATATGGATCCAACTTGATTGTCCATCAATGGGATGACTGGATAAGGAGAATGGGGTATATATACACAATGGAAAACTACTCAGCAATAACAGAGAATGAAATTCTACCATTCGCAGCAACAAGGATGAATTTAGACTAAGTTATGTTAAGTGAAATAAGCCAGGCACAGAGAGAAAAATACTGCATGTCCTCACTCATAAGTGGAAGCTAAGAGAGAAAGGAGAGAAAGACTGACCACAATGGTGTATTGGATTTGCAGAAGGAAAGAACATACCTAAGGATGCTGGGGGTGGGTTGGGAATAGAAGGGGAAGAAGGTCAGGGAGAGATAGGTGGGAGGCATGGGGAATAACTGAAATTTATGGTAATGGGCGTGCTGGTAGTATTGATCCGATCATCACATCTTGGGCACAGGTGGTGATGGTCAGCTTTGTACTCCATGAATATGCATGATCAATAAAAAAAAGAAAAAGAAAGAAAGAACAATCACAACAATATGTTGAACTTGCAGAAGGAGAGAACAGAACTATGGGTACTAGAAGTGGGAAAAGGGTAGGGGAAGGAGATTAATGAGAAATTAGTTAATGGACACAAAAATAATTACATTCTGTAATGATTAGTAAGATAACTGTCCTTATTTGACCATCACATATTGTACACAAGTTTTGATAGTCAACTTTGTACTCCACAAATTTGTATGATCAACATGTTTCAATAACAAACAAAAAAAGACTAGTAGTATATTGGAAACTGCAATTTAAAAAAAAATGCAAATAAACATGGAGCTAGAAATGTCTTTTAAAAATGTCATTTTAGATGAA
>NW_007730621.1:10293-12411 GCF_000696425.1 Galeopterus variegatus
TTTTGTTTCACTGATTTTTTGTATCACTCTTTTGTTCTCTATTTGATTTAGTTCTGCTCTGCTCTTTATTTTTTCTATCTACTAGTTTTGGGATTAGATGATTCTCATTTTTCTATTTCTTTAAGATTTGATGTTAGGTTGTTTATTTAAAGATTTTCTATTCTTTCGATGTAAACACTTACTGTAATAAACTTCCCCCATAGTATTGCTTTTGCAGTGTCCCATAGGTTTTCATAAGTTGTGCTTGTATTTTCATTAGTTTCAAGGAATTTTTTTGATTTCCTGCTTTATTTCCTCATTGATACATTAGTCATTCCAGAGCATGTTGTTTAATTTCCATGGATTTGCATATTTTCTAATATTTTGTTTGTTGTTAATTTCCAATTTTATTCCATTGAGGTCTGAAATGTACTTGACAGGCTTTCAATCTTTTTAGTTTGTTGAGACAATTTGTGGCTTAAAATGTTGTGATGGATTGAATTATGTCCCCCCTAAACTAAAGTTTGTACTGTGTCCCCCAAGTTTTATACTTTAGAAGTTTAATCCCCACTGTAACTGGTGGAAAATATTATTGTAATTGAAAGGTGGGGCCTTGAAGAGGTGATTAAATTGTAAGTCCCTGCTGTAATGAATGGATTAACAATGGTGGTGAGGAACATGGTTTGCAGGGCATTAAAAGGAGAGTGAATGAGGAGATTAGTCTCTCTCTCTCTCTGCTCTCTCTGCTCCAGCATTTTTGCATTGTGATACCTTGCCATCACTGAAGTTACCACCAAAGAAAACCTTCACCAGATGTGCCCCTTGGGCTTTGGACTCCCAGCCTCAGAAACTGAAAGCAATAAATTTTGTTTTCTTATAAATCACCCAATTCCATGTATTTTTTATAAGCAAAAGAAACAGACTAATACACATGTGGTCTATCCTAAAGAATGATCTGTGTGCTGATGAGAAGAATGTATATTCTGTCATTGCTGGAAAAATGTTCTGTATATGTCTGTGAAGTCTATTTGATCTAGAGTGCTATTTAAGTCCAATATTTCTCTGCTAATTCTTTGTCTAGATGATCTGTCCAGTGCTGACAGTGGTACATTAAAATCCCCAACTATTACTGTGCTGGGTTTATCTCTCCCCTTAGATACAATAACAGTTGCTTTATATAGATAGGTGATCTGATGTTGAGTGCATATGTTTTCATGCTTGTTATATCTTGCTGCATTGATCATTTTATCATTATATAGTGTCCTTTTTTTTTTTTTTTTTGACTGGTAAGGGGATCGCAACCCTTGGCATGATGTCATCTGCACCACACTCAGCCAGTGAGCGCACTGGCCATCCCTATATAGGATCCAAACTCACAGCCTTGGTGCTACCAGTGTTGCACTCTCCCAAGTGAGCCTTGGGGCTGGCCCATAGTGTCCTTCTTTGTTTCTTTTTATAGTTCTTGGTTTGAAGTCTATTTTACCTGATATAAGTATGGCAACTCCTGCTCATTTTTTGTTTCCATTTCATGGAATGTCTTATTCCATCCCTTCACTATTTGAAGGGATACCTGCACTCTGATGCTCACCACAGCTCTATTCACAATATCCAAGGTATGATACTAACCTAAATGTCCACCAGTGGATGTCTGTTTAAATAAAATATGGTATATACACACAATGGAATACTACTCAGCTATAAAGAAAAGAATGAAATTCTGCCTTTCACGAAAACATGGATAAGCTTGGAGAATATTTGCACAATATTAAGTGAAATAAGCCAGGCATAGAAAAAGAAATACCACATATCCTCACTCATAAGTGGGAGCTAACAGAGAGAGAGAGAGAGAGAGAGAGAGAGAGAGAGAGAGAGAGAGAGAGAGAGAGAGAGAGAGACCAGTAATACATCAAATATTTAGAAGGATAGAACAGCTCTATGGGCACTAGGTTTGAGAAAGGGGAAGGGGGAGGGGGATTTAGGAAAAATTGGGTAATGAATGCAATGAATAATTTCAATTTGTAAAGATGAACATGCTAACAATGCTGATTTGATCATCATATATTGCACACAATTACTGCTAGTCAACTGTGTACACCATAAATATGTATGATAAATTATGTTTAAAGTGTAATATAAAAC
>NW_007730621.1:12999-14683 GCF_000696425.1 Galeopterus variegatus
TAGTCAACTGTGTACACCATAAATATGTATGATAAATTATGTTTAAAGTGTAATATAAAACTGAAAAAAGAAAAGTAATTATTTGAAATTAATTTACATAGATAATAAACAAATTGGTAATTAAATGAAACATGTGTATCATAATTTGAATTAGACAAATTAAAAATCCTTTATATTTATATATCATAATGCTTTACACCAAATAATTCAGTGACTAATTTGAAATCACATCAGAAATAAGCATTCATCATGATTTTGAAAACTAATTCAAGGACTGCAAAAATAGGAAACTATCAAAGGGGTATTTTATCCACTTATATGGTGATATCTAGCTCTAGTTTTAAAACTTAGCATTACAAGAGGAAAATTATAGGCCAATTTTTACAAATTTAAATTTAAAATTCAGCTCTATACAATAATGAAAACCAGTTTGAGTTTTTATTAGGAGGTCAATATGAAGTTGATTCTAGCATCTCATAGAAACAGAGCACCTAACCACAGGACATCAAGTGCCAATCATGTGCTAGGTTCTGTCAGAACTACCAAGCCACAAGGTCAGGCAGGCCCCAAAACAACACTTTTAGGATGGCATTGGTGCATATACACTGGGCATGAGCAGAATCTGGGGCACAAGTAAACTTCATAAGGAGTTGGCCAGGATTCTCATGTCGTCAATTACTATTTTACCGGTATCTTTCTCTCAGCTCATACGTATGGCTGCATGGGGGTTTCTTATGAATAGGCAACAGAAAATGAAAATTGTTGGTTCACAAAGTACAACCTGGTGTGTGTGTGCAGGCCAGTAACTGACTGCTGCTACTCTGGAGCCTCACAGGAGAAGCACAAAAAAATGGTGAATGATAATCTTTTCAATGGGCAGAATTTCAGAAAGTACATCTCATCGTTTACTTGGTGTGGGAAGAGAATTGCCTTGAGATGAGAATACATAGTTTCATGAGCAATGACAAATGGCTTGACTGGTTGTTTAGAGGCCTTGAAGGAAAAATATTAAAAGACTACAGTCAAAGAGTTCTAGGGTAGGAACATTTAGATAATGTATGGGTTTGGTTATGAATTGTGAAGATCTATGCATCACATGTTAGCACACACCAAAGAGACTACTCTGTGCAGAGGCACTGAACAATCAAGTGGACAGAATGACTTTGGTAGTTAGCCATAGCATGGCAAATGGTCAGATTAATGTAGTAGCTATGGTGGCAAGGGTGGAAGTTATTCATGGGACCAAACTTCATAAATTCCCACTCCCCAAGGCTTACACAGCTGAAAGTCCAACTACCAGTAGAAGAAATTTATGCCGAGTCCCTAATTTGGCACAGTCCCTGGAAGATATTTAGTACTTGGTTCATTACATTGGACCCTTTCTCCCTGGAACAGGTAGAGATTTGTCTTGACTAGAATGACACATATTTTTGCATACAATTTTGCTTTTTTCTGCCTATAATTTTTCAATTTGCTCCAGGGCCATGGGATGGTGAATGTTTGGTCTACTCTCTAGAACACAGTCCCATCCAAATCAGAACAGACCAAGTATCTCACTTTTTAGCAATAGAGACACTATAGTGGGCACATGACCATGAGATCATCTGGATCAATTACAAACCACACCGCTGAGAAGCTGCCAGCCTGATAGATAAATGAATGGTCATTTGAAGGTGCAGTTAGG
>NW_007730621.1:15308-17565 GCF_000696425.1 Galeopterus variegatus
CACCGCTGAGAAGCTGCCAGCCTGATAGATAAATGAATGGTCATTTGAAGGTGCAGTTAGGCATCAGCCTGAAGATGGCATCCTCTGTGGATTAGACACCACCCTCTAGGAAACACTAAATTGATAGACATTATTTTGTGTGGTGTACCTACAGGTAGAATACATGGGTCTGGCAGCCAAGGGTTGGAATTAAGAATGTCTCCACTTAATCACTTTTAGTAACCCAGTTGGGAAACTTAGGCTTCCTGTTCTTGTAGCTCAGAGCTTTTGGGTTTAGAGTCATTATCTTCAGAGAAAGAACACTTTCACCAGGGAGCACATCAAGAATTCTACTAAGCCTTTAAGCTATGGCTGCCACTGGTCACTTTAGCCTCATTGTGCCAAGAGACCAACAGGAAAGAAATTGAGTCACCATCCTGAATGGGGTAATTAACCATAATCATCAAAATCAATTGTATGATCCTGTTCCACACTTGAGTCAGGCAAAATTATGTTTGGTTCCCTTTGCCCAATTCTACTTTCTTTACTCTCACATAGTTTAATACTTCAGTACATTCCTCAGCAAACTTCCTGTAAACTAATTTTCCTCTAAGTCTATTTTCTAGGTGGGAAGCCCATTTTGAGACGAACAGTATTTGGTCCATTGGTAGAGCATGCCATTATATTTGTTAAATAAAAATGAATATATGAATTAATTTTTTAAAATAGCTAACATTTATTGGACACTCAGTTTAAGTTCCTTACAGTATTAATCCATTTGACCCCACAAAAATGCCATAAAACCAGTTGTATTATTTTCTGTATTTTACAATAGAAGAAATAAAAAATTAGAGAAATTAACTAACTCGCTCAGTATTGTACATAAGTAACACAACGCATTTTTTCCTTAGTTCAGCACTGTCTCCCCACCTATCTCAACAGTGATGAGGGATTTATTAATTTATTTTAATTATTTATTTTTGATTGTACATATTTATGGGGTACAGATTTGTGTACAGTATGAGATGATCAGATCAATATTATTAACATGTTCATCATTACAAATCATTATTTTTCTTTGTGTCCCTTACTCGATTACTCCCTAAATCTCCTCTCCCTCCTCCTTTCCCACCTAAGGGATTTAAAGCTGCCTTTTTCAACTGTTTCCATTCTTTTCCTTAATAAAATTAAAATGGAGAAAATTAAACAAAAGTTTAGTATTACATAATCCAAGACCCTCTCTAATGGTAAGAAAGTGTTATTTCAAAGCTGACTTCTGCTTGTTTTACTGTCTTCCTCACTTTAGCCTCTCCCTATCTCTCCCACCTCTCCTTTGGATTTTTTTCCTTGAGATCTTATCATTGCACTGGCCTCTCCCCTTAGTTAATATCTAGGCCATTTTAATAAGAAGTTTTGGGCCAAAGATTGCTGTTATGCTATCTATCAAAGACAAAGGTATAGACAGAAGATTAAAGACAAATAATCAATTCCATGCAATTTCTCTGCTTGCAGGATAGTCCCAGGACTACTGTGTTATAGATTAATAGCAGGCAGCAAACAATTTTAGGAATTTTCTGGTGACTGCTGTCGAGCCAAAAGATGACTTCACCTCCCTCTCCTGGTGTATTAGCCAGGGTTCTCCAGAGAAACAAAACCAATAGGAGGTGTGTGTGTATGTGTGTATGTGTTTATGTGTGTGTGTGTTTATTATAAGGTATTGGCTCATGCAATTTTGGAGGCTGAGAAATCCCATGACATGCCATATACACACTGGATACTTAGGAAAGTAGGTGGTGCAGTTTGAAGGTCTGAGCACTGGAAAAATGATGCAGATTACAATGCAGGTCTGAAGGCCTCAGAACCAGAAGGACCAAGGGCAGGAGTAGATCAATGTCGCAGCTCAAGCAGTCAAGCAGAGAGGGAATGAATTCTCTCTTCTTCTACCTTTCTGTTCCATATAGGCCCACCCACATAAGGAAAAGCAATCCTCTTTACTAAGTTCACCAATTCACATGTGAATCTCTTCTGGAAACACACGTACAGGAACACCCAGAAATAATGTTTAACTAGAAATCTGAGCAGCTTGTGATCCAGTCAAGTTGACACATAAACTTAACTATAATCCCTTGCATGTTAGTCATAAGAGCATTGTATCACATGCTTGTCACCTCATGTATGAATATAGGACCAGTTTTGCTCAAACTAATGCTGTTGAAACACAGAATTCATGAGAATACTGTCTGAATCAACCATGGAGAGAAGTGAGATCCAGTCGTTC
>NW_007730621.1:18514-21084 GCF_000696425.1 Galeopterus variegatus
TTTTATTTTATTTTAGTTTAGTTTAGTTTAGTTTAGTTTATTAACTTCTTAATATACATTGAAGTTAATTTTCATGTCTCTTTCCCCATTCTTCTTTCCCCCCTCCTTCTCTCCCTCCCCCACCAAATACATCTGTTCTCGTCTTAACAAGTTCAAAGAATTGTGATTGTGTGTCTTCTTCCCCCACCACCATTTACTTGTTTATATATTTATTTATTTATATCTCCCTAAAATAAGTGAGAACATGTGGTATTTCTCTTTCTGTGCCTGACTTGTTTCACTTAATATAATTTTCTCTAAGTCCATCCATGTTGTTGCTAATAGTAGTATTTCATTCTTTTTTAGAGCAGAGTAGTGTTCCATTGTATAGATATACCATATTTTCTACAGTATTTAGCATTATTATATATCCTTTGCCCTTACCAAACACATTGTTTACTTCTTGATAGATATATTTTTGACTTGTTTACCAGATTATCTATCTATTATCCTATACATTTGAATGCTTCCACTAATCAATATTTTGCTATTGTCAGAATCATGGGATCTGCTCAAGCTATTCTTTGATATACTGACATGTCATATTCATAGAATGACATGCTCTCAATCTTCATAATAATTCTGGCAGTGTATCATGTCCACTTTAGAGTCAAGATTTGTAGTTCTTTTTACCTAAAAAATCATTTAAAAAATTTGAAAAATTGTTCACTTTTGGTGCAAGAATATGCATTAAACTAATTTACATTAATCACTGATACACTAAAAACTGGTAGTTATAACATACATTATCACAAACAAAACTACCTGTAATGTCAATTTTTGGCATGTGGATTTTGTAATTGATTTTTCTATATCTGTTCCTGAAGGATGAGATAAGATAACTAGAGATAAGTTTTGTTCAATTTGGCAGTTTATTTCCTTATAAGATTAATGATCTACATGAAATTAACTTAATATATTAAAAACCTATTAACTTCTCAAATCCTTATTTCCCCAAAAAGAACATGAATGATTTAAGAGAAATAGAGTCATTGCTTATATGGATCATGTTGTACAAATGACATCGAGAGAAAGAAGGGAAGGAATAAGCTTTTGAAAAATGATGAGTAGAGTTTAGCTCCCATGTTCATTTTGATATGAACTATATTTTGAGTCCAAAACATTTTGTAGTTAATAACTTCCAATGTGAAAATTTATCAAGATGCCTGAAACCAATGCATTTTTAACCTCTCTGTAGCTTTGGGGAAAATTAATGAACTGTAAGCAGGCAAAATGCAATTGGCAGTTTAGATACCTAAAAAATTCAAGTTAATCATTCATCATAATAGTTATTTCACATAAACTATAATGGTCCCAAAGCCTCAAAACTTTAAGTGAATCAGTTCAAGAGTTGTAAACAGAATATCTGAAATAACAGAGACTTCTGTCTTCTGGGCAGTTTCAGTGGTGGTGATAGAATACTTTTTATAACAAAGCCACCTATCAATTTAGTTTTGTGACACTGTATCTCCTTGGTACATCTTTTCCCATAAGCTTTATAATAAGTCTTCAGAAAACTAGAATTTCTTTTAAAAATGTTACCACAATAGTGTTCTACAATCTTGATGGTACATCAGAATCACTTTAAGGGCTCTTTAAAATATGTTTCTTGGGGCCCCACCCCCAGATTTTCTGATGCAGAAAATGGGGCCCCAGATTTTGTATTTTAGTAAGTTCCAGATAGTATTGATGTTTCTTATTATACTGCCACACTTGAGAACTGCTGTCTTACGATCAGAGATCAAGTTTTGTATATGCATGTGTGGTGTGTTTTTGTTTGTTTTGGGGTGTGTGTGTGTGTGTGTGTGTGTGTGTGTGTGCACATGCGTGCATGTATTTCTTGCATTTCTAAGATCTAGATGAGCCAAAGTTCAAACTGGACTTTTTTTTTAATGGAAAATCTTTCTGGTAATGTCTAAAAATAGAACCAATTATTTCTACTTTATAACCCATGTCATAATTTTTTATTAATTTTTGACATATCCTTCAATTGAAATGTTGCCTTATTAGGTGTTTAAGGATTTACTATCAGTAAAATGGGTGTGTGAAATACTTGGAGAAAAATAATGGAAATACCTCCAATAAGCATATCTTCACCACACCCCAACATCTGGCCAGCAGAAATACATGCCCTTGGTATTCATTTTCCTTTTAGTTATAAAAGTAGATGATATATAAAAAAGAACTATTAAATACTAGGATCAAAAATAAAGCCTTTATATGTTAGCAGATAAAATTATGTAAAACAAATCACTGATATATGATTATTAAGACAACTGTTGGAGATGCTATAATACATGACATCAATATATGTGATAATATATAACATCAATAAAAAATGATGAGGTTAAGGAGGAGGAGGTGCTAAGGTGTTCTACAACAATGCAAGTTGTTTGAAATGAAAGAACTTGGCATATTATTCAAGGATCCATTTTGTGGAGTAACAAAACCAGTAAATTCTTGGGGAATAAAACTTAGTTTTCTATACCTCTAGAAATAGTAAGTATATTGTCTACCAAAAACTGTATTTA